>NC_056731.1:1673796358-1674096358 GCF_019279795.1 Protopterus annectens | reverse complement strand
ATGTATTATAAAACTTTTTACCTTTATCAGTTTTACCATAGAATATATCAACAAAATCCCATTCACAGGCATTACAAAAACTTCCAAAGCAGAAATTAAATTAGGATTTAACAAACTCGACTTCTTAAAAATGTTTACAGACATTTTACAAGCATACATGGTCTTTAACATGGTGTTGCATGCAAACAAATGAAAATCTATGATCGTTTGACTGAAATCTGCCTTGCTGGCAGGAGTAAAAGTTAAACTTCTCTCCAACAGTACCTTTTCACTTTCACTGAATTGTCTATTGGAGATGTTTCAAATCAAAAACTACTTATTTTCTGCCACAGTTTCTTAATATCTTGATTCAGACATTGTTCAGGTGAATGCTCTCTCCTTTTTCTCCCCTCGGCTGAATGAACAATGTTATTCTTTTATACCATCTGTCCGAATAGGTAGGGGGAACATGGGAAAACCTGCAATTGAGGTAGAGACATATTTGTTTTTCTTTGTAGCACTGGTTCACCACTGGCTTCCAAAGAATCAGTTGATGCAGCTACAGAATGAACATTAACTGTTCTTACAGTGGTATCTCTATTATTTGTTGGAACAGCAGCATCTGAGAGTGGTTGTGTGCAGTCTCCTGTCATGAAAACGGTTGACACTTTAGGAACAGATAAATTATGGGTGGATTTCATAGGCCATAAAAAGATCTGCCCCTTCATAAAATCAGACATGTCCCTTTCTAATTTCTTCTGTTTCAGAGACTATAGTCTCAGTTCATACACTGATATACGACCATTCATTTCTAAAAACACTTTTCTTACCATGGAGGCAGGATACTTGTCTATGATATTCTTACAATGTATATTAATATTGTCTATTAATTAAATTCAAATGGTTTGAAAAATTCAATTAAAAGCTTAATATATTCTAGACTGGTCTTCAAATGAATACATTGCCATTGCTCAATAAATCTGTATATATTTCTCCATAGGTAGGCATCTTCATGATGCGCAAACCTAAAGGTACAATCTTAAAATGTAGGCATGCCCCCATGTGTAAACATTGCCATTGTAAACATTTGAATTTGTATAACAAGTTCTCCAAAGTATTAAATCATTATCAAACTGTTTACAGTCAATACCTGAAGTTTCAGCTGTCACTTCTTTATTCTCCATTTTATATTGCAACAGGGGATTCACCTCCACATAACACATCTTCAGAAAGGTATCACTCCCACCAGCTAGTGTTGGATTAAACCTCAACTTAATGTCAACACCTTCTGCCAAAGGACAAAAAATATACCAAATAACAAAAGAAGAAAACTCAAACCAGCTGATGAATACAATGACTTAAAATGAAATAAATCACAAAGCAAAAACAAAAGTCATGTAAAATACGGCAGTAAAACTTTAATAAATGGTAAGCTCTTTCACAGCCTAGATGCTACTTCCTCAGACCATCAAATATAACTTAACAGTCCATTAAATACAATATACAAAAGAATTAACAAATCAGATGATCTAAACATTAATACAGTTACCATTATCATAGGTTCATAGGTTCATAGGTTCATACTAGGCTATCTGCCCTGGGGCATTTACAAGCCTAGCCCGAGTGTGTTTGGCTTTCCCCATCCTTACTTAGAATTGAGCTTGCTATGCCCTATTTAAGGCTAGTTTACTGAGCCTCTGTCTAGCAGAGATACAGAAGTAATCCCTGGGGTGAATCTATGATCTCCCATCCATTTATCAAGATTCCTCTTGAAGAGAGTCAGCATTCTATTCCAAAGTGAAGGGAGCCTCTGTGTTATGAATCTGTCCCTCCAGCACATTCTATTTAGCTATGTGCTGAGGTTCAAATCCCTCGAGCGTGTGGTTCTAAGGGATTTGGATTTTCTGAGGTGTAGCATGTCCATTAATTCAGGGTTAGACATAGCTTTGTATGTCAGGCATAGATTGCCTCGAAGTAGGTGGTATGCAACTGAGTAAAGTTGGAGTTTCTTTAACCTGGCAGCATATGGCATCTGCTTGAGTCCCTTGATCCTCTTTGTGAGGTACTTTTGGGGTCTTTCCAGCTGCTGCAGGTGGCGGTTTAGGTACATCCCAAAAGGGGCATTGTATTCTATCATGGGTCTGATGAGGGATGAATAGAGGGGCACTATTACCTCCCCTGATCTGGATGTGAATCCTTTAGTGATAAGGTGGGCTATATAGAAGATCTTTCTAACCCCTTTGGCAATGTGGTTGTCAAAGGAGAGATTGCTATCAACTTGGGTCCCCAGATCCCTAATTACATCTTCTGTATTTAATGGGTTTCCACCTATATGGTAGTTTGTGGGCACTTTATTTTTTCCAAAGGGTATGACTATACACTTCTTGGCATTCAGCTTTAGGCCATGGCTCTGGCACCAGTTATCCATCTCTGTGAGACCTTTTTGAAAGATGTTCGTGTCAGCTGGAGAGTCAATAATGGCTCCCAGCTTGCAGTCATCCGCGAACTTAGTCAGCCATAGTCCTCCCGTGCTGGCCTGTACTTCAGAAAAGTAAATGCCAAACAAGAGAGGTCCCAGGACCGAGCCTGTGGGACACCACTTACGACCGGTTTCGAGTCAGACATGACTCCGGCAATTCTGACTCTGTGGGTTCTGTCTTTGAGCCAGTTAGCCACCCATCTTGTGACATAGGGGTTTATATTTAAGCTGGATAGCTTATCTATGATGCCTGAGTGGGGTATTGTGTCAAATGCCTTTGTGAGGTCCAGATAGGCCGTGTGGACTACCTTCCCTTCATCTATGGCCTTGGTGACTGTTTCAAAGAAGTCAACCAGGTTCAAGAGGCAGAATCTGCCCTTGACAAAGCTGAACTGAGTAGGATCCAATGTCTGTAGGTCCCCAATGTCTTTGGTTATGAGTTCCATGATGATCCTCTCCATGGCTTTGCAGATAAGGCTAGTCAGGCTTATGGGGCGATAGTTACCAGGGTCTGTTGAGGCACCACCTTTGTGGAGCAGGACCACTGTTGCTGTACGCCATTCTTTGGGTACATATCCCATAGTGAGGCTGAGATTGTACAGCATTTTTACGTGTGGGTTTAGTTCTTCTTGGAGTTCATGTAGGACGCAACCTGGGACACCGTCTGGTCCCATTGAGGCAGTGTTTTTTGCCTTGGAAAGGGTGGCCTTCACCTGGACATCTGAGATGTTTGGGAGGCTGCACTCTACTGGGATAGATATTTGTTCTTTAGGGGGGAAGAGGGGGAGAAGTTTGCACTGAACCTGTCTGCCAGGATATTAGCAATGTCTGTGGGTTCAGTGTATTTTTTGTCATTTAGAATCAACTCTGAACATACATGGGAGCTGCATCCCAGGTTCCTAACATAGCTAAAGAAGGCCTTGTGATTGTCTTTTGTGTCCTGTGCAATTTTTCTTTCGAAACTGGCCTTGAAGGATTTTATGAGGGATCGTAATTTTTTTCTAGTACTGATCAGAGATGCCTTCTCTTTTAGGGATTTTGCTCTATCATGTAGTAGCTTCCTCCTTCTGTTGTACAACTTATTTATGGCTGGGGTCCACCAGACTGGATGCCTGCCTTTGGACGCTTGGGTCTTGGTTTTGTTTGGAATAGCATGGTCCATGCACTCCTGGAGGTGTCCATAGAATGTGTTTATATAGGATTCTGTGGTTTGGGCCGTAGTTTCCACCAGTCCTGGGGCCTTGAAGGTTTCCACTTCAGATTTGAGAAGTGTGAAGTTCGCTTTTGAGAAGTTCTTCACTGTGGTTTTCTGGGCTGGGGATGGGGTCGGGTTTTGGATAGCCAGTGAAATTAATTTATGGTCTGATCTTACCAATGAGGGGAGTACATCTGGTGTGGAGCATAGGGTCCCCATGTTGGTGATGATCAGGTCCAGTATGTTTTCCCCTGTTGTGGGAATTTTGACCAGTTGTTCCTTAGCATTTGAGTTTATGAATTCCAGGAACCTTTGGGCTAGGGTGCTGGGGCTTGAGTAATGCTCCCAGTCAATGTTAGGGTAGTTGAAGTCACCCAATATAATGGTGTTTGGAGAGATCTTCATGTTCTCCAGTGTTTTCAGGAAAGCCGAGTGGCTTTCCTGATTTTGAGACGGTGGTCTGTAGCATGCTATAAACTGAAGTGGAGTTTTGCCCACTGTTAGTTGCACATGGATGGTTTCTGATGCTTCGTGCAATGCTACTAACCTGGAGGTGTGGGTATCCTTGATAAATATAGATACTCCCCCTCCTTTTGTGATTCGGCCCGGGTTTTGTGGCCGAAAAGCATGGTATGAGGGATAACCAGGTAGTGTCTGGGTGCTCTCTGGAGCCTTGAACCAAGTTTCTGTCACTGCACAGATATCAATGTTCTCCATACTGAGGAGAGATTCAAGTGCATGCATTTTGAGGTTTAGACTTCTGGCGTTTAGCAGCATTACCCTTAGTTTCTTGTTCTTAGTGTTTTCTAAGGAGGTGGGTTTGACTTTTGAGCCTTGCCTAAAAAAGGCACTATAGGGGTGGCAAGAGCCTATGCCAGTATCCGAAAGCCCAGGGGAGACAGGTGCAAGCCATCCCTTGTGAAGCAACGTGGCTTGTCAAGCATGTCTTCCCAGGTTGACAGTCACTGGATCCCCTTTGAATGACACCAAAATTTTTAGCCAATTATTAAAATCGATCATTTTGTCTTTATATTGTGGCATCATTCTAGGTGAGGGTAAGATGCTGCTCAAGGTTAGAGTCATACCGGCCTGGGCTACATGATCGGAGAGCTCCTTTATGTCTCTTTTCATGTAGTCAAGGGAGGTACGTCTCAGGTCGTTCACACCAGCATGTACTATGACCAAGTCATACTTGTACTTGCTTTGGAGTGACCTGAGTGCTTGTGTAATGTGGTGAATCCTAGCGCCCAACAAGCAGCTCACTGTGACCTTTCTTTGTTCAGCTTGGTGAGCGGAACGTCAGTGTGCCTGACTATAGAATCACCTATTACAAGTGTGTCAGGTGTGTTGTTCTGTCTTAAGGGCTGTGACTGTTTGGCACTCTGACTTTGCGGGCTATGTGTTGCTCGTGTTTTGTTGTGGGGTAGCATTTGCTTGGATGTTTGCTTTGGAGGTCTCTGCTGTTTAGGTAGATTTTTGATTAGACCCTCCAAATATGTTTTTGTGTGCTTGTGTGGTTGGATTGCTGTTGTGGTAGGACTATGTGAGACTGGATTAGTGCTGTGTGATGTTACCTTTTCCTCCAGTCTGGTTACACCAGTTTTGAGGTGAGAGAGTTTGGCCTCCAGTTTGGCTATATGGTTGCATCTCTCACATATGTTTGATCCTGTTTGGAGGAGGAGAGGATTGTCAGTGTACATGAGACAGTTGTAACATTGCCTCAAGATTCCCAGATTCACCAGTTGGACTGGAGAGGAGACCATTAACTGACCTTTGGACATGCTAGAGTTGTATAGGGGACTCTTTTATCACATAGTGAAAAGGACCAATAGGGGACAAGGTAGTCTTAGAGGGTATATGAGGATGTAGTGCTTTTAGTATATTAGTGCTAAAATGCAAGATTGCTTATTTGGGCAAGTGCAGGGTCTTAGATTGAGAATAGTATGCTTACTTTGAGAATTTGAGCAGTTCCAAGGGAAAAAGTGAAGAGCAGACTCAGTGGAGCCGGAAAAAGTTTAAACCCGATTAGGCGGTGCTGTCCGATGCTGCACTATGCACACAATCGCGCAAAACCGCGCAAAAGCGGATTTTTATGCAAGGAACTTCAAAGAGCTAGAAATGGTCCAAAACGACCAATTACTACTAGATTCTCATGCGGAGGTCACTCCTTTAGGGACAGATAGGCTGCTCAAGGCTCCCCACTCCCACTGGTGAGCAAAGAAACTTCCTTCTATCCAAGTAAGGTAATGGGCAACACAGGAACCATCCCAAAGTCCAGAATACAGCAAAGCCTGTATAGGGGACTATTCTAGCCAAGGAAAGGTGGGAAACAAGGATATATTTTTTTTGTTTTGTTTTTTTCAAGAAAACAACAGGAAAATGCAGGAAAACAACAGTATATTAAATGCATAGGCTAGCGCACTTGAGTGGGCAGCCTCAACAGTTAAACAAACAAACTTTAACTTAAGTGCAGGTAATAAAAAAATGCTAAATACAGTTAAATTAGCAGTTTAACTTTGTTTTCAGCAAGAAAGGAAGGTTGCACAGGTAGAAACAGCAAAAATATACTTATATCTTGAAAGTGGTCCAAAACGACCAATTACTACTAGATTCTTGTGCTGAGGTCACTCCTTTTGGGACAGATAAGGCTGCTCAAGGCTCCCCACTCCCACTGGTGAGCAAAGAAACTTCCTTCTATCCAAGTAAGGTAATCTCAGACAAAATTATCAGACAAAATCTCATCTCTGTAATGAAAATAAGGTTGCACTTCTTGAGGTAAACTAGTTTGCTGGTTTGCTTTGATGGCCATCCTTGAATGATAAAGTGGTTGAGCTTCTGTAAAACAGGATCTAAGCTGTAGGATCTCTAAGGTCATCAAGATGTGTGGAAGAAAAATTACTCACTTCCACGACTTCATGACTTCAAAATCAAGTTTCTCATTCTCATGGTCTCCAGTAATATTTCTGGGTGATCTGGATAATGTAGCATTAAGATAAAGAAATTTGCCTTTGGTGTAGACAAGATGGAAATTGTAGTTTTGCAATCTCAACATCTTACATTGTAATCTGGCTAGAGCTAAGTGCATAGGCTTTCTCATAATAGGGACTAGAGATTGGTGGTCTGTTTCGATCTGGATAGGTCAAACATAAATATAATCATGGAACTTCAAACATGCAAATACAATTGCCAAGAGTTCTTTCTCTATCTGAGCATACTTCATTTCAGTTTGAGTTAGAGATCTGGATGCATAGGCAACAGGTTGACCCTCTTGAAGAATGACTGCACCAAGGCCAAATTTCGAAGTATCACAGGAAAGAGTAACTGGTCTGTGAACATCATAGTGTCTGAGAGTTGGTGGACTGGCAGTTCTGTGTTTCAGGACATCAAGTGCTCATTGGTGTTGTTCCAACCATGACCAGAATACATCTTTGCTTGTCAGCTCTCTACACAGTGCTGCTAGTTGGCTTAAGTCTGGAATGAACTTGCCTAGGTAGCTAACTATGCCAAGAAAACATTGAAGGGCTTGAACATTGTCTGGAGCTGGCATCTCAATAATAGCTGTTTGCTTGGAAGAGTCTGGTCATAAGCTCGAACTGGTAAACAAATGATCAACATAAGTAACTTCTCATATCCTGAACTTGCACTTCTGAGGATTCAACTTAAGATTCACTTGACAAGCTCTTTCCAGAACTTTCTCAAGGTTTCTGTCATGCTCAGCTTTACCATTACCTCCTACTAGAATATCATCTACTATAATAGCACAAGGATACTCAAAAAAAAAAAATTGCTACATTGCACGTTGGAAGACTTAACTGGCAGAATTTATCCCAAATGGCATTCTCAAAAATCTGTACCTGCCAAATGGAGTAATGAACATAGTTAGCAATGAGGATTTCTTGTCGAGCAAAATTTGCCAAAATGAACTCTTTGCAACTATGACAGAAAAAACAGTGTCATTTGGCATCAGTGTTGCAATTTCTTCGACTGTATGCATTGGATGATGAGGTCTTTTCAGTGCCTTGTTCAAATCTCGTATATCAATACATAATACATATTCTGATATTATCTAAGCTTTCCTTATGAGCTACCACCATGAAAGATACCCATTCAGTTGGTTCATCAACTGGACAAATTACACCTTGCTGCACCATTTTATCTAGCTTGGATTTGACTCTGTGCTGCATAGCTACTGGAACTTTCCGGGCTGGTCTGGCAACTGGACTGACATCTGGGTCTAGCTTCATGGAGTACACAACTGAAAGCTTGCCTAGTTTGTCTTCAAAAAGATCAGCATAGGTAGAGAAGATACACTGGGTGAAAACAGAGTAGTAGTCTTTTAAACTAACATGATAGACTTCCTTATTAAATGAAAGCAGTCCCATTTTCAAACTGTCTCTGAGCCCTTATAATGACTGGATGTGCCTTCTGACCACATAAAATAACAAATTGTAGCTTCTTCCAGCAGAGCAACATGAAAGTACTACTGAGCCTTCAATTTGAATCTCTTCACCACCATAAGCAACAAGCTTTGCACACTTTTCCAAAGCAAGCTTCTCACCAGCACATACTGTAGCAAATGTTTCTGCAGACATAACATTGCACTTTGAACCTGTGTCAGTTTTGAACTATATGGGTCTTCTGTTTTTCTGAACAGTACAAAATACTTCATTCTTTGCCCATAAATCTACTGCATTGACTGTTTCATAAAGCACTGGCACACCATCAACATAAAAAGTACATGACCAACTTGTCTCTGAATGTTCCCTTTTACTAAAAAATGTTGGTGTTGGTCTTTTTGGCTTTTCCTGGTTAGGGGTCACTACAGTGGAACTCCGGTCCGCTAATGATTGGCAGTAGATTTTTATGGTGCTGAGTTGCCAGCCCGACGCCCAACCTTCAGCGAAGTCACTCCCATTCACGCATGTCTTTTGAATGCCACTTGACCGCAGGGAGGGCATGCAGACTCCACACAGAAGGCCCTCTAGCTGAGAATCGAACAGGAGAACCTCTTGCTGTGAGGCAACAATGCTACCGCTGCACCACCAATGTGTGCCTTTTGATTTACAAAACCTTTTGAAATTATTCCAATTACTGCACTTGTGGCATTGCTGACCAAAAGCTAAACATTTTACCCTTTTAGGCTCATGACTTCCTCCACAATTACAACAGCTGAAACTGGGTAGAAGCACATTGCTTTGAGTTTGTGGACTCGATCTCATGCTTCACTGAGACTGTGTGGTTTCCAGAGCATGCTTTGGAACTTGCTAGAAAAGTACAGAGTTTCCCTGTGAGTTTTCCAGGGTTTACAGTTGCAGCCATGTGCTTTTGATCCCTTGTGTAAAATAAGTGCCTTTCCATTGTAACATTCATTTGGGGGTTACACATTTCTCTAATTTTACGTTTTAAGCACTCAGGGTCCTCCCTTGACTCAGCTGGTACAACTATATGATAGTTTCCCCCTCTCCTGCAAAGATAGCGGGCACGTAAAAAAATGAACAATCCCTTTCTATGGCTTCCAAACCAGCTAAATTAAGCAGAATAAATGCCTTTGTAGGGTCATCTTTATCAGAAAATGCAGCTTGTATGAAAAAAAATCATACTCTTGCTCAAACACTCTCCAATTGTCTGCAATATTATTGTTAAACACTAGTGGAGTTGGTTTTCGAAATACGTCTGCCATGCCAACAAATGATGGCCAAACACACTGAAAAATCTGGCCCTTGTAATTATATACGAACAAGCACACAGCCAGCACTTATAATAACATTCAAATGCACAATAAAGTTTTTCAAATACTGTACGTTGCAAAATATGCTTTGCAATGGCTGTATTTTGTGAAATAACTGTACTATAATACCGCATAAACATGTAAACACTTTATACATTTCAGACAACTTGAATAACTTTGATTAATGCGAAAAAGTAATACTTAGCGAAAAAATGCAGTTGTTTCCCTTATTTTATTAATTTTATGCAATTTGGACTTTATTTCAAACATTTTCCATAGTTATTTCAAACATTTCTGTTAATATATCATAATATCAGATATTTCTGGTACTTAGAAATTTGTTTAGAGTGTTCTGAATGCCTTGTTTCATATTTTGTGATTAAGAAATAGCTTGACATACCTCTCAACCTCTTAGAGCAAAACATCTAGACAAAGCCTAAAATGATAGGGGGACAAATAAGGACAGGTTTTAAATATTGCCCTTACAAACTTAGAAAGCTGGTAGAATAATAGGTTTTGTATTAGCATGAATTTTCCAAAGGATGTGGAGTCTTAAACTCAAATGTTTGTCATTATTTAATTACTTCAATCCTCAGCTATTTTCCAGAAGAGGACACATTTTAGGGGGAACACAAAAATCTGGACATTCTGTGAAAACCTGTACAGTTGAGAGGTTTGTAGCTTGACACAATAACAGAAGCAAGCGTAATTCGGAGATAGCAAAAAACAAAACAGCCACTGCGAGCAATAAAATCACTTTTAATCGTAAGCGCTTTCGAAGGGAACAATGCCCCAACTTCCTCAGACAATTTAAAACAAAACTTTGCTCGCTTTATAAAGGACATAGTAACATATCCAACAAGCAATTTAGCAATTATTCAATAACAAATTTGCATCCTTGGTTAAAGAGACATTCTTAAAGCATGGAAACTAAAAATATATCCAGGACTATATTACTCATTACCTATTACACTATATAATACTAAATATACAATAATATAATCAACTTACTATGTGTTAAAAAAAAAAATATATATATATATATATATATATATATATATATATATATATATATATATATATATATACACTTATATATATATATATATATATATATATATATATATATATATATATATATATATATATATATATATATATATATATATATATACATATCTATACAAAAACCTCCATTCACCCTATCTAAAAATACTAATACATACAATCCCATATAAAAACTTATGCTCACTGCAAACAATAATAATAATAATAATAATAATAACATAATGACAGCTTGCTTTGACAGAAAAATATATATTATTGACAAAGGCCCACCTAAACATAAACAAATTATCTACCTAGAGCCTTCATTTTTAAAATACATTTTATAGACAGATATTCATTCATCCTTGGTGGAATATGGGCTGATGTTTGAATTTGCCACATTAATTCCTGTTCTTCCAAGATGAGCTGCCATGGACCCCCCCGGCTTCAATTTTAACTTGTTGTACAACGGAATATGTGAATTTATGCATAGGGTTATCTATAATATGTTTTGCCAACACATTATTAGTATCCCCCTTGCTTAAAGTGTATTGATGCTCATAAATTCTTTGTCTCAACTTTCGTTCTGTTTTCCCTATATAATATGAAGGGCATAAATCACAATGGCAACATGGGCTACCCCTTTGGATTCACAATTATATTTGTCATTTAAAGTGTATAGCCTATCCCTAATCAAAATCTTATTTCCTAACTTAATATACTTACATTGAGGACATGCTCCACATTTACTCATGCCAACAATTTTAGGATGTTTTCTGTTCCACCCCACCAATTTTTTCAAGTTTGGGCCTCTTCTATAAGTAAAACCCGGTCTTAAACCCAAAGCTTTACTCAAAGTAGAATCTTCCATAATGATAGCAAAGTTTTTTGTGAACATTTCCCTTATTTTCTTCGAGTCTATGTTATATGTAAACAGAAAATTTATACTCAAATTATTAGCTAGAGGGCACATATTACTATCTTCTAATTCTGCTAGTGTACCTACATTATAACCATTAGAACCTGATACAAGGGGCTTAAAATGCCCTGAGGTTCTCTTGGCACTTACTTTCTGGATGGTGTCCACAATGAGAGTTTCTGGACATCCTCTTTTGAGAAACATTACTTTAATAGTTTGACATTCTATTAAATAATCCATATCGTCGGAGACCATCCTCGCTGCCCTTACAAATTGGCCCTTAACTACAGCCTTCTTTTGATGGTAGGGATGACTACTAAAGAAATGTAAAAAGGCATTTGAATGAGTCAGCTTCCTAAATATTGTGGTCTTATATTTACGATTGACTCTATCTTTAGTTACTCTAACATCCAAATAAGTAATATCTTCCACGCCAATATTATAAGTAAATTCCAGGAAATCTGTCATAGCTGATATGTTCACAATGAAGATATCTATAAATCCCACTTCTCCTTTCCAAATGAGACCCATGTCATCTTGGTAGCGAGTGTACCATAGTACATGCTCCTGAAACATACTATTATTGAACAAGAGTGTTCGTTCCCAGTGAGCCATAACACTATTCGCAAAGCTCCCACCGCACGGGGACCCCATGGCTACCCCCCTGTTTTGGAGAAAAAGTTGCCCATCAAAACATGTAGTTATTAGATAAAACTAAATCAAGTAATGTTTCCACTAAGTATATACTAGTATCATTTGCCTTTTTATAAGTCATAAACTCCCTAATCCATTCTACACCCAACTCATGGGGAATCACCGTGTACAAATCTTTAATATCAATAACCAAAAATATGTAATTATCACAGTATTCTAACTTATCGATATTTTCCAAAAAACTCCAGGAGTCTTTACAAATCTGCATGATAAGAGGTTTTAATATATTATCAATAAGTTTGGCAGCATACGTAATGGAACCCCTTCCATCAACAATTGGTCTAAAATGGGTGGATCTAAAAACTCTTAATACTTACGTAACCAAAAAAAACCGAATTTTTTAGGCATTTTACATTAAATATTATGATGATATTGATCTGTGTCAATCTAAAAAAAAAAATAAACCCAGACCCCCCCTCTTTTTATTTTACATTGACCTCATATTAATACTAGCATGCATATATACATCCATGGATAAATAATCAATCATGCATTCTCTCATCATAATCATGAATTGATGAATGAAACTTACCTTCACTTCTCATCAGGTTTCATCACCGACATTACATGACATTTATTTACATTTATTAAGTTTATAAATTCCATTTCGTTTTTGGTGATATTAAACCTAACTAACTTGTCATCACATCAATGAATTCAAGCTTCTCAAAATACTAATTCAACACATTTTTAATTTTTTCTTGCAGAGGTGCGCTAACCATGCTTACAACATGCTGCAACCTAGCATGTTCATAAGAGTAGAACTTTAACACCCATTAGTTTAATCTATGTACAAAATCTTAAAAAAAAATTGAGGTCCACTATAGTTTACAGTCTTCAATCCCTTCTATCCGGTATCTAGGTGGGTTAGTTTTCATGGATCAATATGAGTATGAGAGGAGAATGCATGATTATTTATCCATGGATGTATATATGCATGCTAGTATTAATGAGGTCAATTGTGCATACAAAAGAATTAGAGGGGTTCTGGATGATTTATTTTTAGAGGGCGTTGTTGACATAGACACATATCAATATTTGTCAATGCCTGCCCCTAAAATCCCGGTTATTTTTGGTTCACCGAAGTTACATAAGAGTTTGGTAGATCCACCATTTAGACCAATTGTTGATGGAAGGGGTTCCATTACGTATGCTTGCGCCAAACTTATTGATAATATATTAAAACCTTTGATTTATGATGAGCTGCAGATTTGTAAAGACTCCTGGAGTTTTTTGGAAAATATCGATAAGTTAGAATACTGTGATAATTACATATTTTTGGTTATTGATATTAAAGATTTGTACACGGTGATTCCCCATGAGTTGGGTGTAGAATGGATTAGGGAGTTTATGACTTATAAAAAGGCAAATGATACTAGTATATACTTAGTGGAAACATTACTTGATTTAGTTTTATCTAATAACTACATGTTTTGATGGGCAACTTTTTCTCCAAAACAGGGGGGTAGCCATGGGGTCCCCGTGCGGTGGGAGCTTTGCGAATAGCATTATGGCTCACTGGGAATGAACACTCTTGTTCAATAATAGTATGTTTCAGGAGCATGTACTATGGTACACTCATTACCAAGATGACATGGGTCTCATTTGGAAAGGAGAAGTGGGATTTATAGATAGCTTCATTGTGAACATATCAGCTATGACAGATTTCCTGGAATTTACTTATAATATTGGCGTGGAAGATATTACTTATTTGGATGTTAGAGTAACTAAAGATAGGGTCAATCGTAAATATAAGACCATGATATTTAGGAAGCTGACTCATTCAAATGCCTTTTTACATTTCTCGAGTAGTCATCCCTACCATCAAAAGAAGGCGGTAGTTAAAGGCCAATTTGTAAGGGCAGCGAGGATGGTCACCGACTATACGGATTATTTAACAGAATGTGAAACTATTAAAGTAATGTTTCTCAAAAGAGGATATCCAGAAACTCTCACTGTGGACACCATCCAGGAAGTAAGTGCCAAGAGAACATCAGGGCATTTTAAGCCCCTTGTATCAGGTTCTAATGGTTATAATGTAGGTACACTATCAGAATTAGAAGATAGTAATATGTGCCCTCGAGCTAATAATTTCAGTATACATTTTCTGTTTACATATAGTATAGACTCGAAGAAAATAAGGGAAATTTTCACAAAAAACTGGGCTATCATTAGTGAAGCTTTGGGTTTAAGTCCGGATTTTACTTGTAGAAGAGGCCCAAACTTGAAAAATTTGGTGGGGTGGAACAGAAAACATCCCAAAATTGTTGACATGAGTAAATGTGGAGCATGTCCTCAATGTAAGTATATTAAGCTAGGAAATAAGATTTTGATTAGGGATAGGCTATACACTTTAAATGACAGATATAATTGTGAATCCAAAGGGGTTGTCTATGTTGCCACTTGCAATTTATGCCCTTCATATTATATAGGGAAAACAGAACGAAAGTTGAGACAAAGAATTTATGAGCATCAATACACTATAAGCAAGAAGGATACTAATAATGCATTGGCAAAACATATTATAGATAACCCTATGCATAAATTCACATATTCCATTGTACAACAAGTTAAAATTGATGCCAGGGGGGGTCCATGGCAACTCATCTTGGAAGAACAGGAATTAATGTGGCAAATTCGAACATCAGCCCGTATTCCACCAGGGATGAATGAATATCTGTCTTTAAAATGTATTTTAAAACTTAAGGCTCTAGGTAGATAATTTGTTTATGTTTAGGTATACCTTTGTCAATAATATATATTTTTCTGTCAAAGCAAGCTGTCATTATGTTATTATTATTATTATTATTATTATTTTTTGCAGTGAGCATAAGTTTTTATATGGGATTGTATGTATTAGTATTTTTAGATAGGGTGAATGGAGTTTTTTTGCCTGTATATATATATATATATATATATATATATATATATATATATATATATATATATATATATAAATATATATATAAGTTGTATGTATATATATATATATATATATATATATATATATATATATATATATATATATATATATTTATATATATATTTTTTTTTAACACATAGTAACTTGATTATATTATCGTATATTTAGTATTATATAGTGTAATATTTAATGAGTAATATAGTCCTGGATATATTTTTAGTTTCCACGCTTTAGGAATGTCTCTTTAACCAAGGATGCAAATTTGTTATTGAATAATTGCTGAATTCCTTGTTGGAGATGTTACTATGTCCTTTATAAAGTGAGCAAATTTTTGTTTTAAATTGTCTGAGGAAGTTGGGGCATTGTTCCCTTCGAAAGCGCTTATGATTAAAAGTGATTTTATTGCTAGCAGTGGCTGTTTTGTTTTTTGCTATCTCCGGATTACGCTTGCTTCTGTTATTGTGTCACTAGTCGCTCTGGTTTTTTGGTTTGTGAGGTATGTAGCTTGAGCAAGTTTTAATACCTGAAATTCATTTCCGACCTGTTTTGTATGACCTGTAGGGATGATTCACTCCTATATATTTTATATATATTATATATCCTATATATTCCTCCAGTGTTAACTAAGTGACCAAGAGACACTTGATTCTGGAGAATCTGGATCCCATTCTTGCACCATGTCTTTTTAGACATGCCACTTCTGACACTATGTCACTCATCCCTCTCTAGTATAGATGACAAACAGGCCGGTAGTTTGTTTATATGCTTTATTACGTGGAAACACATCAGGATGCATTGCAGCTTTACAAAATGTAAACAAACGGATTAACTGACAGACTACATAGACGTACATGCTTACATCTCAACAGTTTACCACAAAATAGCAGTCAGGCTCACAGTGCTCGGTATTTGTACACTTGTGCAAGCCCCTAGAAAGCTTCTTAAAGTTGTACAGACACTGATCTACAGTATTTAACCAGTATAATGTTGGCCAAAGGCTCTGGGTATGGTTCCTGACCCCCTTACTCTATGGCAGAACTGTTAATACAATTGTTAAATTATCTGATATTCATTGTTTGAATTATGATAGTGTAAAATAATGTTTTACTTGATTGTTTCAAATTAACCTCTGAAATGTATAGAAACAAATTTTGTGAACATAGATGCAAGGCAGATGAAAGCATATCTGATTACACTGCTGATTTAAGCGCTTACTTTCACAGGTGGGCGAGTGGGTGTCAGGTCACTACTTTTGAAGGACTGGGAGAGCTTTTGGTGAGGGAACAAGCTGTCAGCACTTTGCCTGAGGACATGAGAATCTGGTTGGCAGACCAAGTGTGTAACTCTGCAAATGCATTGAGGAGAAAAGGGGATCTGTACTTAGCAACCAGGGCACCACTGCATGAGAAAGGAATACTCAGTGCTGTTCATTGACATAAGGGAACCCATGGGCGGCAGCCTAAAACACTCCAACAGAGTTCACAGTAACAGGGGAAGCCACTAGTTCAAGCACATGGTCAGGATCAGGTATCAGATGTTTTAAATGTAATCACAGTGGCCATGTAGCATATAAATGTCCATTGAAGCAAGGGGAGAAACAAAAGGTAAAGAAGCCAGCAGTGGGAATGTCAGAATGCCAGTAGTAAGTTGTCTGGAAACAACAGAGGTACCAAACTATCAGCAAAATTTGTATCCTATCTTAGTGGATGGAAGACAGGCAACTGCTAAGAAAGACACAACTTCTGATATAGCCATTATAAGGCCTGCAGTGGTTAAGAAGAATCAGTACTTGGTTTGGCAGTCCACAATAGTCAGAACTTTGAGTGGGATCCCATTCCAAATTTCTTCAGCCAGGGTTAATCTTGACTGGAAGGATGGAAAAGAGAACAAGAAAATAGGTTTGTTTGAGGATATCCATGCAGATGCCTTAATAGGGAATTATTTTGATAATGTAGTACCTTGTGTGCATGCAGTTACACACAGTCAAGCTTGGAGACAGGCATATAGGTCTGGTAGCCTGGGGGAGGCCCAGACAGATCCTATGCTGGAAGCTTGGTCTGGTGATGCGGTTACTTCAAAGAAGGAGCTACCTTGTAGCAGTGAACCTGAAGGTGAACCACAGCTGCTGTTAGGTACTGGTGTTCCTGTGGACATGATGACTGCAAGGACAGAGGTTAGTGACAGTACCCAGGCTGACAGTGAAGCACCACTGTCAGACGGTACTAGGCTTCCTGTGGAAGGTGAGCTGGGAGAGGCTACAAAGACAGAGTTGAGACAGGCTCAGCTTTCTGATCCTTCTTTATGAGGCTTGAGAAAGGTAGGTAAGGAGGCACCTGATGCTCAAGGAAAGGAGGAGTCTGAAGAGGATCTGGTGATTGATCTTCTCAGTGAGGCTCAGACTGACACTTCTGTGGGAGAGAAGAAATATCTCAATAGCTATCCCCTATTCAGGTTAAAGAAATATGAACAGTGTTACAGAAGATTTGGGGCATGTTCAATGAGAAACCTGGGTTCACCCACCTAGTACAGCATTATGTGGATTCAGGACCCCACAGGTCTATTAAGCAAGCTCCTTATAGGGTGCCTGAGTGAGTCAAATAGACTTTGAAGGAGGAGATAAAGGAGATGTTGGAACTGGGGGTAATCCAGGAGTCCAGTAATCCTTGGGCTTCCTTAGTAGTGTTAGTATTGAAGAAAGATGGTAGTTCAACATTCTGCGTAGACTATAGAAAGATAAACAGTTATACAGAGTCATATGCATACCCCATGCCTAGAACAGATGAAGCTTTAGAACAGCTGGGTGGGGCTAACTATCTGACCACTATTGATCTGATCAAGGGATACTGGCAGGTGTCCATTGCTAGAGACAAGTCAGCTTTTCCAACACCTTTTGGATTATATGAGTTTACAAGGATGCCCTTTGGGATGAAGAATGCCCCAGCAACCTTCCAGAGGTTAGTAGATCATATCTTAGTAGGAGCAGGAGACTATGCTCTGTCTTATTTGGACCATATCGCCATTTACAGTCATTCCTGGCAAGAGCACCTTCAACATGTTAGGAAAGTCTTAGGTAGATTAAAAAGGACAGGGTTGACTATTAAGCCTAGTAAGTGTCAGGTGGGTATGGTAGAGGTGTCCAACCTAGTACATAGAGTAGGGAGTGGTAAGATTAGGCCAGAACCTGCCAAAGTGGAGATTATTCAGGCATGACCTGTCTCTGTTACCAAAAAAACAGGTGAGATCATTTCTAGAAACAGCAGGGTACTATAGAATATTTGTGCCCAATGATAGTACAGTAGTTGCACCCCTTACTGATCTAACAAGGAAAACAAGCCTGATAAGGCAGTGTGGAACACAGATTGTGAGCAGGCATTCCAAAAGCTTAAAGAAGCTTTGGGAGGACACCCTTGTATTAGCCAGTCCAGATTACAACAAGGAATTTGTTGTGCAGGAAAATACTTCAAATTATGGGGTAGGGGTTGTACTCAGCCAAGTTTCCTCAGAGACAGAAAAGCATCCCATGGTATATCTCAGCTGTAGACTGCAACCCAGGGATGAATGTTATGCAGCTGTGGTGAAATAATGCCTAGCTATAGTCTGGGCATTGCAAAAGCTTCAGGCTTACCTATATGGAAGAAAATTAATTGTGGTTAGAGACAATACCCATTTAACATGGCTAAATAGAGTCAGTAAGCAAAATGCCAAGTTACTGAGGTGGAGCATAGGGTTACAAGCATATGACATGATGATACAACACTGTAATGGGGTCAACAATGCTAATGCAGATGGACTGTCAAAAAGGGGTATGGGTTGATACATTTTTAGTCAGCCCCATTTTTCTCAAGCAGCATTTTTTCAGGGTCACTTGAAAATCTAAGTTGAGTCTTCAAAGGGGGGTGTGAGGATATTAGATATTGTTATCTGTGCTAGGATGACTGGCTGAAGTTTTATAAATAATTGTAAATAATTGTAAATTACCCTGTATTACATATGCCAGCATGACTAGGTATAATTTTGTAAATACATTTATGCCTTCTGATTATCACTTTGATTTATGTAGGATGTTTGAATGTCAAACAGTGTTCTTCTGACTGACCAAATGTGCATGTTTTCTGTTTTTTAAAGAGAATTCTGAATGTATGTTATGCCAGAGTCAGCTGACCTAGATATGATGCTATTGTGTGCCAGAACTGGGAAAATAGCATCTTCACTGCAGCTGTTTGTTTACTTTTCAAAGTCTGATATGAGAGAGTAGAATTCTCATTGCAGCTTCCTGATACTTTTAAAAATCTGTTATAAAAGCAGGTTCTGAGTCAGTTTTCATTCAGTTGTTTTCCAGAGCTGTTCAGCAGTAGTAATCAAATTGTTTCCAGAGTAGTTGTTCCAGTCACTGAGGACAGACAACAGCATTGAGTGTGGACATAATTCCTCATCTTGCTTGCAGAAGTAAGAGTATAAACTTGCCTTGCTGAGTTATTTAGATTAGATAGGGACAGTTAATCTTCAGATAGTCAGGGAACTACACCTAGTTAGTTAGAGGTTTTCTATAATCAGTGTGAAATCTATCCTACAGTGTTGTTTTCATATTTCCTATGTGTGAAACTCTGTTGTTTATTGGAATCAGTTATTCAGTGTTTACTCTTTAAATCCTTTTATTTATTATTAAATATTTTACTACCTCTTATTGTGGATAGTTATTTAGTGAATACTTTTAATAACTTGAAAGTGTTTATGCTTATTGTGATAACAACAGGGCCACTCTGAAAAGCCTTACTGCTTGGGTTACATGCTACCATTTGTATCAATATCTATTTTGTCCAATATAATCGAACACTCCTTTTGAATGGTATTGTGGTATTTGACTGGTAGCAGCCATTACCTTGTAATTTGGGAAAGGGGACACAGCAGGTAAATCTGTGCCAGTCTTCCCCAAGAGTGTGCTTATGTGGGAATATCAGATATTTAAGAGTGAGTGTGTCAGATACCTAGAACTGGGACACACTGCTCTGCAGTGGTTAGTGTAGAGACTCATTTGGGGACCTGGATTGAAGCATATACTCGAGTCTCAGGTTTTGGAACCTGTTCCCATTGAACTCTTAGGGGAAATTGTGCATTTCTATCCCTGCTTTTAGTGACACTCCCATACCGGACTACAAGAAAATTCTGATTATTTCAAAATCCCTAACTCATGCTATGCTCAAAAGATATGTTTTATAATATTAATTCTGAAATTTGTGTAAATGATACATCTTTGCTAATCCAGAAGTAATAAAGTTGAACCTTAATCTACATTTGCCCCTAGCATCTGCTAGGGAACTAATGTTGAGCAGAACCGTTTTTATCTCATTTAAAATTTTTAAACTACTGCTCCTCTCTTTTACTCTATTTGATGTGTTACTGCTGACCTTTCTAAATATTATTTTGGTTTAGAATTCAAATTCACTTAAGTGAACATTTTAGTTAAATTATATTTAGTTTAGTGCTTACATTGGGGTGAACTGTTTGTTTTTCTTATCAACAAATAGTACCCAGGGCTCTGTTTTTTCATCAATAACAAGTATCCATGGCCATCATACAGTGGCCCCTCTTAGAGTACTGTATTCTAAAGCAAGATTAATCTGCAGTGAGCTTAGAAAAATCTCAGATCTGTTAAGGATTGTCAGTCTTGCACTCAATGTAGGGATATGACTGGAATATAACTTTGACCCTTACTTTGCCTTTGCCATTCAACCCAGATTCCTTGTACTGCAGTGCCCTAGAAGGGTTAGGATCGAGGATGTGGTGGCTATTTGTGGTTGGCCTGGACTGCAGCTGTCATAACTTAGTTCTGGGGACACCAGCTCTTATAAACATAGTTTAGTTGTAGGACCAAATTATATGTTTCTCCTCATTTACTGTCCACCTGGGTGTGGAAGGTCATTCCTTCAAGAGTTCACTGACTTTCTCATTGACTCATTTGTTTTTGATCAGTGCTAATAGTCTTTAATGACTTTGATTAAGTGTACATCAGTAGCTCTTGCCAAATAATTTAGCTATATATTGAAATGCTTTAAGTTTGCTTGGATCATTGATTCTACAGTTCATAGATTGGGTCATTCTTCAGATTTTTTCCTTTTGAGTGTAATAGTACTAGACCTTTTGGTTGAGCTGGTACTTTGGTATGATCACTTCCTGGTTTGGTTTGGTCTAGATCTCCTACACTTTGCTTCCTCTAAAGTTGATCAGTTCTTATAATCATATTAATCCAGAGCTTTTTCATCTGCTATATTAATTTCTGTCTTGGAGATGTACTGGGTCACTGGATGCATTGGATGGAGAATATATTAGGTCTCTATCCTTAGATTTAGATTCATTTGCTTCCAAGATTTGCTTTCCCAAATCCTATTGTGTGTGAACCATGGTTTGATAGTGATCTCCACCTCCTTGTCAGGATGGATGCTGCTAAGAGAATCAGTGGCTTTGAGCAGGTCTGTGGATGAAAAGTTTAATTTTCTGGAGCATTATGCCATCTACCATGTAGTGATTACTCATAAAAAAGATGTCTTTTTAATTTAATGAGCTGTCTGAAGCATCAATTTGACCAGATGTGCTTTTCCATGTGCAGGAGGTGTTGCACAGCCCAGACTGTCTTATCACTAGGAGGGAAAGCACTGCTATTGGATATAAATATAGTTTGCATTTCTTCCTTGGCAAGGTTTTGCTATCAGATCTGCCATTGTACCACTGGGGCCAAAGAGAACTGCTTTAATGCCAGCATCTCTATTTCTGACATCCTGGATTATATTTGATATTCCTGATTTCAGTGAGTTCCTATTTGTTGTCTCAAGAATGTGACCAACAACCTGTGGTCTGGATCCTTGTCTGTCAAGGGTAGTTAAGACTTGTATCGATGCTCTGTGATCGGTGATGTTCTACACATTAGTTATGTCTTTGAATGCACAATGTTTTAGATATTGACTATGTCTTTGAGATCAGGAGTGTTTCCATAAGTTTTGAAAGAGTCCTCTGTTATCTCTATTTTCAAGAAACTTACTTTAGAGCTAATTTCCTTGATAATTACTGCCCAATTCCTAACCTTCCATTTTAGGAAAAGTTATTGAGAAGTTTCTTTTTAAGCAGCTTCAGCTCAGACTTATAGTCAAAGGATATATAGACCTCTTTCAATCTGGGTTTTGCACATGCCACAGAACATAAATTGTTTTGTTTGGGTAGTTAATTACCTTCTTATGGCCAGAGACCAGCAGTGTTATTCAGTTTTGGTCTTCATGGATTTTGCAGTGTAATTTATTACTGTTGATCATGGCCTTGTGACTGAGGGGGTTATAATTTATTTATTTATTATTATTTATTTGATATTTGTTAATCAGGTTAGCCCATCTGAGCTTGTAACCTTTTCAGTGGAGGCCCAGGGAGAAAAGCTCCAAAGAACAAAAATGAAACATGTAATAATAGTTCTCAATTTTAAATTTTACAAATGATAAATGCACAGTACCGGTTTGAAAAATATTGTAAATAAAATAAGTATTGTAAGTAGAATTAATTGCTTAAATAGCAGAACAATTTAGAGCATAGTTAAAGAACTCTGCAAGTGGGCTAGAGAAATTAGAAGAGAGCATAGAGGTGGTTAGTAAGAATTAGGTGGAATATGACAGAAAAGACATGTCGAGGGTCAAGTGTTGGATTATTAGATGTGAGGTAAACAAAAGACAGTGTGAGGGAGGATTTAAAAAGAAGGGGATAAGAGAGAGAGATATAATTAGTATCAATAGTAAGGGAGGCAGGAGTTGACGGGGATATGGGGAGAAATAATCTTACTGTGATCAATCTTCTGTGGTCTTACAATGGTTTATATCTTCTTAGAGCTTTTTTAAGGGGTTTATTTATGGTTGGACACTTCCTCGCTCTACCCATTGGAATGTGGATCTCCAATGGGCTCATCCATAGCTTCATTGAAGTTCAAGGTTTTTATGCTTGCATTAGTAAATTATATTAGGGACAGAAGATTAGAACACAGTAGTTATGCAGATGACATTCACATTTACCTCTCTTTTCCACAAGATGAAATGGCAAGTGTGTATTTCTTGGTTAATTACCTTGAAGTCACTTATTCTTGGCTTTCATGTAACTGGTTGAAACTGAACACCTTCAGAGTAGAGGCTATGGTAGTTCATGTTACCCTGAGAGATTTTAGTGCTCCTATTTTATAAAGAAGTTGATTTTGTTGAATGAGTACATGATCTAGGCATAATTTTGGATCATAGATTGACACGTGATGACCAAGTTTTAAGTCATTTAAGAGCCATCTCCAAGATTAAGCATTTTGTGTATTATGTGGATCTCTCTGTGGTATTGATGTCTGAGCCCCCTCCAGTCTGGAGTGCTGCAACAGTCTTTACCTGAGACTTCCCAACACTGAACTGGTCCATCTACAATTGGTGTAGAACTCTGCCATTAGTTTGTTCACTGGTACAAGTTATGATACTCCAGGCATGTCTTGAGAACTCAGGTGTTCATTTATTTGTCTTTCAGGTACACCATATGTTAAACCTATGACATCAGTGACTCAAGGAATGGTTTTCATTGACTGCCTTCCATAGGTCACTCAAAACTGACTTTTTTGAGATTGACTTTTTTCAGGAGTAGGATGAGATTGGATAATTTGTGATCAGTGCAATTCGTGTTTATTTATTACTTTATGTAATATTGTTGTCTTAATATTTAAATGTGACTAATTATATAATTAATTGCATTTACTGTTTTGTCGGTAAAACACCTAACTAAAACTGAACTTGAAGTTGCTAGTATCCTCCTTTTGAAAAGAGAGAAACTGCTTAGCTATAGCTAACCTAACTTAATAGTATGTTTGGCTCATATTAATAATGCTTAGTAATTATAACCATTGTGTGCCAGTCTTGTCTGGCTGGTAGCAGCATGTTACTGTAAAAGCAGGAGGGTTAGTGATATGTAAAATGGTATTATTAGCTCATCCTGTAAAATGGATGTGTGAATGCAAAACAGGATGCAGTTATTATTGGTAAGATAGCCATGTAAGGCATTATGTTATGAGCAAGGGTTGAACGTTTGGGAAGCCATTGTTCATAACACTTCTCTTCAGCTAGTTTTGGTCATAGCCCAACGTAGTAGCATTCATTTGCCATATGCTCTTAAGGCTGAATACACTGTAGATATATTATGTAAGCAGTATGGAGTTTGCAACACCATCTCTGACCTATTAATTTGTAGATGAGGTATATATTTTGTACATTCGATTTCTGTAGCTTGCTAAACAGTTTTGTCACCAAAATGTGTATGTACAGACAGAAGGTAAATACACACACAAACACACACACACACACACACACACACACACACACACACACACATATATATATTTATATATATATATATATATATATATATATATATACACACACACACACACACACACACACACACACACACACACACACACACACACACACACACACACACACATGCATACATACACACTGCACAACTGTTATTTTATTTTTATACAGAATAAGTTAGAAAACAGACAAAATGTCAGTGGCATAACTGAATAAATAGTGTATATCAAAAGGACTGCCACATTATGGTCTGATGAAGGATTAGTTGTCAGATTTGTGTAACTAAAGCTATGTCCATTAAATCTGCAGACAGCCTGTAAGGGGATGCAAGTATGCAGCATACAGCAAAATGGTAATGCTATGTATCCTGTGATGGTCTTAAAATCCAGCTTGTGGAGTGTAAAATGGAGCTGGAAACAATGATGAAACACTTGAAGACCAAACCAAGTAAGATAATGAAGCAGCTTAAGCTGCAAATAAAGTAAATCATTAAGAGGCTGAAGTTATGAAGAGGAAAAAGAAGCATCATTATTAAGTGGTTACGACACAGGAGAGGGAGAAGTGAGAAGACAGACGAAAGCAAAGTCAGCACAAGATTAAAATGATTGACCTTTCCAGAGGCACCTGAGAAGTGAGATAAGCACAGTCTGAGTGGGAAGGTCAGTAATAAATTGTCTCTTCAGTAAAAATGGGTATGGCTTTGATAGCTTTATTTAAAAGTATATACAATTAGCACCAAATAGACTAATGGCAACATATGACATTTTTAGCTTCTCTGCTTATGGGTAAAGCAATGCCTGTCTGGGCTGCATGAATGTTAAACGCTGTGTTCATGTTTTCAGTTAACTCCTGAGGCTTATAAGACAGAGTTTAGAAAAACTGAGAACTTTATCAATGATATAATTGCAGAACTATACACTTTAAGTATGAATGGATGACAAATAGCTACTTTTGAAATGTCTGGGTGCCTTTTAAAAATGAGTAAGCATTCAATGCTTTACCTGCTCACCTCTCAACTATCCAGATTTTCACAGAATGTCCAGATTTTTGCCTGATATCTTTGGTCTGTTCCTCATAAAATGTATGGTTTTCTGGCATATCACTGATGACTGAAGTCATTCAATAATGACTTACATTTGAGTTTTAGACTTTATATGCTCCAGAAAATGCATGCTAACATAAAACCTGTTACTCTAATAACTTTCTAAGTTTATAAGAGCAATATTTGAAATCTGTCCTTATTTTAGGTCCCATTTACACACCATTAATTTATGCTTTGTCCAGATTTCTTTAACTAAGATGTTGGCATGTATGTTTACCTAAGAATATGAGATTTGTGCTGACAGAAAAAGACTGGAATTGCTAAGAAAATGGAAAGAAAAGATACATTTATCCAAAAAACTGGGTACAATGACAGACAAGTGGTTTACTTAACATTACACATGCACAAAAGGGACCAATGGTAGGCAGTCTAAACTATCTTAACATGTTCCACAGGCAGAGGGGGAGCTAGTGGTTTCAATATATATAAAGGCCAGGGGAAAAGAATCATTTTCTCAAGAGAGATAGTGTATCAGACATAATTATTGTTAAACCAGCAGTTGTTAACAAGGAGCGAGGCAGTCCAGTCCAGTGAGAGTCATGAGTGCGATACATTTTCAAGTACCACTAGACACTGCTCATTTGGACTGGTAAGATAGGGCAGAAAAAATCATTAAGCTGTGTTTGATGACATCGTACTATTAGTAGAAAATGATTCTGATGGTATAATACCTTATGTATATACAGTTATATACAGCCAAGCAAAGCCCAAAGACAACTCCTTGTGGAAGGCAAACAAGAGACCAGACTAGTGCCTATGCCTCCAATAGAGGTTGGGGATGGGGATTACTTTGGGTGAAGAGCTAGGTAATAACAGGAAGCCTGATATGAGCCACAGGTTTCAAAAGATGCTGGATTCCTTTAGGATGGTGCTACCACAAGAGAGGAGCTGGGTAGTACTGACAAACCTAAATATAAATCACAGCTATCAAACCATGCTAGAGTTACTTTGTAAGTAGAACTTGGAACGGTCACAAAGAAACAGGTGAAGCAGCCACAGCATTTGCATCCCACCTTGCAGGATATGAAGGAAGTAGCTAAGGAGGCTTCTAATTCACAATGGCATGGAGAGCCTGAATACTGAGACAGTGGACTCCTAAAGGGCAGATAGAAGAAAAAGTGGTGCATCAGGTGGTAGTCCCAAAGACAGCTTTAGTTATAGCCAATGGTATTCCTTTTTCTGATCATGAAGGCATAAAGTACACAAAATAGAGACTTATTAAAAAATTATATTGGCCAGATAGTGGTATAAAATGTGAGAGGGCACTGCAAAATATGTCAGTAGTGTCAGAAGATTGCCAAAGCAAAAGACAAAATCATGAGTACTTTGGTATCTTTGTTATTCAAGAACCACATTAAAAAGAAGTCTTGTTAGTGCCCCATGCACCACCGGAAGAGGTATTTCTTGTTGAAGGTAGATTGTATTACTATGTTCCTTGCTGCCAGGTTGTATCCTCTGTTGAGGCAGAAAAGTGGCACATGCTTTGTCAGAAATTCTCATTTGAGTTAGGCTTCCCAGGGAAATACTAGCTGAGAGAAGTATTAACTTCATGTCAGACCTGAGGTCCTGTTTGTGGAAGTATCCTGATTAAAGCAGCTACGGATCACCCCTTACTATCTACAAGCAAATGGACAGTCAGAGGGGATAAACTGTACTGTTAAGACCATGCTGACAGCATTTGAAGACCAGTTTAAATATGAGTGGGACGAATACCTGCTACATCTTCTTTGTGTATAAAGAGTTGAAGCAGGAATTCATTTTTTGCCATTTAAGCTACTTAACGGGCACATTGTGATGTGACTCCATGATTTATTTGAGGATGTGTCATTCCTACAAATAGTCTGTTGTGGTATGTCCTAAATATCAGAGTAAGGCTCAATGAAATCATGGTCTTAGTACAGGAGAATCTAGCATATACAAAAACAAAAGAACTGGCAGGATAGACATCTAGATCCTGAGAATTAATAGTTAGGCAAAAAATGACAGTGTTTATTTTTGTTCAACAGAATAAGATGCAGGTAACATAGATAGGTACTTCCACTATTAAGGTAAGCAAAGAATCACACAAGCCACTTAGAGACTGTCTGAGCAAGTCAAACAAATATTGTGAGAGGAACTGCAGGAGATACTGGATATGTGGATAATTTCAAGAATCCAGCTCTCCCTGAGCTTTATGTTAGTCTTGTACCAAATAAAGATGGAAACATCAAGCTCTATGTCAACTATGCAAGACTAAGAATAAAAGTGCTTCAAGAATACAACCATTATACCACTGCCCAAGAAGTTTCCACCCTCAGGCCTTAATGACTATAGCCCAGTAGCTCTCACCTCCACTGTAATGAAGTGCTTTGAGAGATTGGTCAAAGACTAAACATCAAGTCTTCCTGCAACACTAGACCCACTCCAATTTGCTTATAGATCCAATCGCTTTATGGCAGATGCCGTCTCACTGGCACTTCACTTATCCTTGGCACACCTGGAGAACAAAAACTGCTATGTCCACATGTTATTTCTTGACTTCAGCTCAGCCTTCGACATGGTCATCCCCCAACATCTGATTGAGAAACTGGTCCATCTGGGTGTTAGCACTCCTTTATGCAACTGGATTCTGGACTTTCTTATTGATAGACCAAAAAAGGTATCTGTAGGCAACACCACCTCAATGAGCATCACACTAAACAATGGAGTATTTCAAGGATGTGTTCTCAGTCCCCTGCTGTTCACCATGCTGACATATGACTGCATCGCTAGGTACAACACAAGCCACATTA
Organism: Protopterus annectens; assembly: GCF_019279795.1. Taxonomy (NCBI): domain Eukaryota; kingdom Metazoa; phylum Chordata; order Ceratodontiformes; family Protopteridae; genus Protopterus; species Protopterus annectens. The sequence continues at coordinate 1,674,068,133 of NC_056731.1, read as the reverse complement.
TTACGTTTGTGGATGATACTACAATGGTGGTCTTATCAGCAGTGGTGATGAAAAAGCCTACAGAGAGGAGGTGAAAACTGATTTTCTGGTGTAACAACAACCTGGGTCTCAATGTGAATAAAACAAAGGAGATAATAGTAGACTTCAGGAAGAGATGCAAGGCTCATTCTCCACTCACAATCAAAGGAGAAACAGTGGAAAGGGTGAAGAGCACCAAGTTCCTGGGGGTGCATTTCGCTGAAGACTTGTCTTGGTCAATAAACAGTAATCACATTGTCAAGAAGGAGCAACAGTGTTTACATGTTCTAAGAAGGTTGAAGAGAGCAAAACTACCACCTTCAGTTCTCACAACCTTCTACAGGGGTACCATTGAAACCATCCTGACTAGTAATGTCTCAGTGTGGTATGGAAACTGCATGGTTTCAGATCACAAATCTCTCCAGAGGGTGGTGAAAGTGGCAGAGATAATTATCAGATCCACGCTCCCTTCTATCTAGGACTTGTACTCTGCTTGGTGCCTCAGCAGAGCCATGAAAATAGTCAAATACTGCACTCACCTTGCCCATGGTCTGTTCTCGTGTTTGTTGCGAAACCACCAGATTTAAAAGAAGCTTTTTTTTCACAAGCCATCAGACTTCTGAACTTTAGTAATAACATACACCATGCTAGTCATGGAGATCTGGAGTTACAACGCTGAAGTAATTCACAGACATATGCAATAACTCTATGAAAGTACAATCTTATAACTTATGTGTAATATTAACGATACTAAAGTTAACATTCTGTGCAATATGCCAAGTTAACATTCCATACAATTTGAAAGCTGTCTGATTTTGATCTGTGCAGTATATTATCTGTGCAATATTTTGGGTACTGATGAAGACATGTACATGGAATAGTCTTGGTGCATGTTATTGTACTTGTTACTGCACTGTATAAATGTCTTACTATTGTCATTGTTGGATTAGCTGTAGTATCTGTGTTATTGTTGTATTAATATCAGTATATGTTGTATGAACATTGAGCTAGAAGTAACACAATTTCATTCAGTTGCACTGTTGTGCACTCTGAATGACAATAAAGTTCACTTTGACTTTGACTGTGACTAAACAGTCATAGAAAGTTGTTTGTTCACCCCATGCCTAGGACAGTTGAAGACTGAACAATTGGGTTAGACCAAATATCACACTACCACTTACCTGACTATGGGTTGCTGGCAATTATCTTGACACTTGCAGCAAGGTAGAGGTTATACTTTGTTACACTTTTTGGGTTATACAAATGACTAGTTTTGCAGTGGTTGTAGAGTGCATCATGGCAGGATATGGCCACATTGCTCTTTTTATATGAATGATATTAAAATTTAAAATTTGTGTTGGGAAAAACATACTCAGCATACTAGAGAGGTGCTACTTAGGTTAAAATGGGCAAGATCAGCTGTCAAGGCAAGGAAATGCCATGTGGGAATGGGCTCCCTATTGAAATGTTAGCACTTGAAATGCCGGGTGCTAAAAAAAAAGAAGACTGAAAATCCAGGAGAAGAGTGAACCTCAAACATCACTCTTTTCCTTTAAACTTCTTTTTTGCAGGGTGTCAATTCTCTCTGCACCTTCAGTGCTGGGCGACAAGCCCCTCACACCCACCCAACTTATATATACTAACTCCGAGACAACTGTACTTTAGAGAAAAGGAACTATTCCAGGAAATGCCCATTTTAGACTTGGTATACATACATCTGGTTTTTTCAGTCATTCAGTCTGCGTGTTTCAAGACTACCCCTACTGGGTCCAACATTTCAAATGACTACCATGAGAATGTCAGAAGTGTATTATTTTATTCAGTAGCCGAGTGATGCCAAAATCCATCTAAAGCATACCAAGACGAAGGCTATTTATGCATGAGCATCCCTGTTATAAAAAAGCAAGTGAGGGCATTCCTTAGGATAACAGGATATTATAGGACATTTGTTCTTCAGTGTAGCACAATAATCATTCCTCTTACAGACCTTACCTGAAAGAACAAACTAGATAAGGTCATTTGGATACCAACATGAGAACATGCATTGCATTTCAAAAACTCAATGAGGCCTTAAGTGAACCCCCTGTGCTAGGCAGTCCTTATTACAGTCAAGATTTAATTGTGCTGATAGATGCATCAAATGACAGTATGGGGGTTTACTAAGGTTGTGGAGCATTCAGTAATATATCTGAATAATAGACTTTAGCCAAGGAATCATAGACAACCTTAGAAAAAGAATGCTTGATAAAGCTGGCTCAACAAATGCTTTAACCCTAGTTATTTGGTAGAAAATTCACAGTAATTATAGACCATAGGAACAAAAAGTGGTTACACATGTACAGGGGACAAAATTGTAAGCTTCTCAGATGGACCTTGGAACTGCAGTCTTACAGCATGATAATCCAATCCAGGAGTCACATTAGGAATGCAAACCATGCAGTCTGTCAAGGAAAGGAACAAGATAGAGTAAATAAAAGGATGCACATTATGTTTCCTGGAGGTGTCTCAAGAAATCTCACTTGAGGCCTAAAAATGTGAAAATAAACCTAGAAATCCTGCAATTGTTTTACTTATTTTTCATCAAAGATGCAGCAGAGATTTACAATGTAAAACAGCTATGCAAAACATGCATTCGATTTTTCAGCAAATGTGTGGTGTGCCAAGCCATACAGAACAAATAATTGTTTTTTGTTCTGTAGAACTACAGTATACCTTTAAAATTTAAAATTAAATGAAACACACGTACACACACAAAAACTCACAATCCTGTACTCATCTTATTGCCAAAAAAAAAAAAAAAAAAATATATATATATATATATATATATATATATATATATATATATATATATATATATATAAATATATACACACACACACACACATGCACACACACGCACACACACGCACACACACACACACACACACACACACACACACACACACACACACACACATAAACATATATTAATTGTTTTACTTTTACTTCTTCATTGTTTCTTTGATTTTAAATAAATTTTGGTTAGGAGTAGTTTGCAACCATTTGTATTACATTCTTTGACTACAAAGGGATTAACTACATCTGGATTGTAGGAGGAATTGACAAGTTGTATTTTTATGTAAGGAAACCTTAAACCTTCACCTTATCATGAAGGGGTTCACATCTAGATCAAGAGAGGTCATTGTGCCCCTCTACTCATCACTCATCAGGCCCATAATTGAATACAATGCCCCATTTAGGATGTACATTACCCGACACCTGCTACAACTAGAAAGACCCCAAAAGTACCTCACCAAGAGGATCAAGGGACTCAAACAGATGCCCTACGCAGATAGGCTAAAGAAACTCCAGCTCTACTCAGTTGCTTACCGCCTACTCAGAGGTGATCTGTGTCTGACGTATAAAGCCATGTCCAGCCCAGAATTAATGGACATGCTCCACCTCAAGAAATCCAAATCCATCAGAACTACACGCTCCAGTGACTTGAAACCTCAGCACAGAAATAAATAGAACATGCTGGAGGGACAGATTCATATCCCAGAGGCTCCCCTCACTCTGGAACAAAATCCCAATCCATGTCAGACAGAGCCCCTCAATGACCCTCTTCAAGAAGAATTTTGACCTTTGGATGGGAGATCGTAAATTTACCCCTGGGATCTCTTCTGTGTCACTGTTAGACAGAGGCATGGTAAACTAACCTTAAACGGGCTATCTTCTGTGATCTACTATACAGAGGCACAGTCAACTAATCTAAGAAGGGTGGTGAAAGCCAAACACACTCTGGCTAGGCTTGTAAATGCCCTAGGGCAGATAGTCTAGTATCAACCTATGAACCTATGAACCTATGAAACCAAACAAGATAATTTATAATCTGTTTCAATTGCCACTGACTATTTTGGATTTCATCATGTATAGATTGCACATATATTGCTATCATTTTTGTAGCATGTTTTACTTATGTTTTCTTCTTGAAATTTGAAAAACATTCTAGGGTCTAGTTGATTAACATTTGTGTTGCATTCTTTCACTGCAAAGGGAATAATTCTTATCCAAAATGTATATGTGGGGGTAGTGAAGGTGAGAAGTAGCATTTATTCTAAAGTAATAAACAAAACAACAGCTAAAAGAAAGCAACTTTAATTTATTTGATACACCCCCGGATTTACTATTCTTCCATGCAGGACTACCTTAGTCCTGCACGGAAGCGGCCGTTTAGGAGCAGGACGGCAGCGTGCCATGCATATTAATGAATGAAAACTGTCTGAGCTCCTAATCTTACACGGAGTGTGTAAGAGTGCAGGGGGAGTGTCTGAGAGTAGAGCTCTCAGAATATACATGCCCCTGCAATGAAGAACAGCAGAATGTCCTAAAAGAATGAGTGGGACCGCTCATAAGTGTACGCATACCCCCAGCAACATCCCCTCACATGTATAACAGCAATAGTTAACACAAAAAATATAAAGATACTTTATTTTTTTATGAAACAGATTAAATTTAACTGTAGGTATGCAGGTTTGCCAATTGCTTAGCTATGATTAATGCAGCTTAAATGCAGAAGAGGATAAAAATGAAAAGCAGTATAGCAATAGTGTAGTGGACAGAGCATTCGCCTTATGAGCAGTCATTCCCGGTTCAAGTCCCACTGCAGCACATTCCATTTTCAATGTCAAATCACTTTGTGACCAATATTTTTAGTTGCATAATCTACTAAATAACATATATTTGTGAACTGGAGTACTGCATTAAATGCAGATGTGAGGTGTCAGTGTCATAATGTTGCAAAGTCCACAGATAATCACATCTGTCCCATGCAGTATATGTACACAGGAATCAGGGATACAAATGGAAGATAAAATGTGTAATGAATGATAACTCCATACAGCTTTCAAATCCCCCACCTTCCCAAGAAACATTAGATATTACTGTCTAAATGAGTGCAGTGGTAAGCGGGAGTAAGCACTAGTAAGCAAGTGTAAGCACTATTAAGCAGTAATAAGCAGAAGTAAGCATATATAAGCACTAGTAAGTGGGTTTAAACTGGTTTACGTGGGGGTAAGCAATGTGCACACAGGTTAAGCAATATTGAAGATAACTCTCCGTAAGCATATTTAACCAGATGTTAGCATTGCTTACCCTCATGCAAACCCACGCAAACCCGCTTACAAATGCTTAAAAGTGCCTTAATCATTCTGTATGCAAAAGCCACTGTTCTGGCCAGAAACAAAAAAACAGCCTTTGCAGGTCTTGAACACAGGACCCTGTAGACTATAGTCAGAGTAGTTAACCACAAACCGATCACAGCAGTACATAAGATTCAGGTATCACCAAACAAATACTCACTAAAGTAAAATCAAACTGAACATGTGAAAGGAATCTATATACAGTCTTATGTTCTATAACCTACTACATAACATAAATATATGAACTAGAGTACTGCAGTAAGCCCAGATGTGAGGTGTAATTGTAATAAAGTGTTGAAGTCCCCTAATAAACACAAGGACCCCATACAGTGTACGTACACATGAATCATGAATACCGGACACATATATAACATGTAATGAATAATAAATCAATGCCCAAAAGCAAATAGAATACAAATTAAATATTAAGCAATGCTAAGCATTGCACAGGCCAGCTTAGTAGGTATAGACAATGTGTAGGCCAGTTAACTCAATTTGTCCATTGGTATACCCCTTTAAACAATGCCAACCTTAGGTAAGCAGGTTTGTCCATAGTTCAGCTTTTTCAAAACTGTCTAATCACGGCAAAGTGCAGGAAATCGGCCCTATTTAAACCCAACAGGTGGGAATACATCTCATAACTGGTTGTTGCTTCCCCTTGCAAGCACCATATCTGGAATAGGAGAGGGTGTGCAGTTTTGGGTGCAGCACTGGGGCATCCAGGAGTCCAGAGTCATAGCAGGACTCCTTGTCAAAGACTATGAGCAGAGACTGCTGCACGGTCAGTATCAGGGTTCCCAATATAAAGTGAAAGCCTGTGGCCTTCTCGCCCATGACCTCACCAGTGCCACTGACATACCCCAAACTTGTGAACAGGTCAGGCATCACTATGCCAACCTGGAGCAGCGAAAGGGGGGTCTCTTGGATGAGTAGATCCAAGTGGCTAGGAGGACAGGGGATATCCCAGATGTGTGTAAGTATCACTCCACAACCTGTTTAATAATTGCCAGCTCATGTATATTATGGATAGGTATGGCTAAATATTCCTCTTATGTCCTTCACAGCAGCAAGTGAGCGGGCTGCGAACCAGGAGGCCCATGGATGTCGCTTGGAGAGGTAGCGATGCGATTCAGGTTAGTAATACTCTTGCATGTACTGTTATAGGGAAATAAATCTAAAAGTATTAGTAAGTTAATTGCCTGTATAAAACCTGCATTGTTTAAGGTAAGTACTGCATACACCAGAGAATATGGCAGGAAGAGTCTCATATAGGTTATATGTAAATAAAAGCATAATAGCCTGACAATAATGGTCTAACTGCTGGACTGCATGTTTTTACCCTGGTATCATATGATAATGTAGATTTGCAATCACATAATAGTATTGTTGTATTAAGCACTGTTACCCACACTGTGCAACATAAATAAAATGTGTAGGAATGTCTGTATATGACTGGTGTAATCCCCAGAGGTCATTTAGTAAAACTGAGAGAGACATAGACAGAAAACAGTGAAAAGACAAACATCAAAATCCAATTAGCACATGCAACTGAGATGTGAACTGTTGTATTTTTAGTACACACAGCCATGGTTCAAATCCTGGGAGTGGTAGTAGTCTGCATACAGAATCATACCCCAAAACTGTACAGATATGTCTAGAATGTCCAGTAAATTGGCCCATATCTGCTGCCTGTCACTCTGTCCCCCTGGGAAATCAGTGGGATGATCCCAGATGTATAGGCTGCAAACAAGAAATACAACTGATTGTCACACATCTATAAGAACCTGTCACTCTAACAACTCCCCAAACTGTTATGAGAGTAATAAACCAAGTATGCCCCATCAACATCCCCATGTTGTCAAGCTGTGACCAGAGTGTGTACAGTAACAAAGTGAGATGTAAGTGCATAATACTAATGTGGATTCTGGTACTTTGTGTGGCAACATTCAGCTAGTGCTAACAAACATTGCTCCCACAGGTCAATGAGATACGAACACTGTGCCTAGAAATAAAAGATTGATACCCTGTACTGGCACTGTTTACTCTGGTATTATGTGGCATTGTGAGGGTTGCAGTTGCTCTGAATAATAGAGTAACACTCATTACTGTCACCCACACTGTGCTACATAATATAACTGTCTAGGGAATCCCGTATAAGAGTGTTGTAAGTCACTAAAGGTTGAAGAGGGCAATATTCTACATATGTCCCGGTTCACCTGCGTGTGGTCAAGACATGGCCATAGTCTGTGCAAAAATAGATGGACAGTTATGTGCATAACATCAACATGGAATCTGGGAGTATGTGTAGAAGCAGTTAGTGTTAACAAATAATTTATCCACAGGTATACCAGGTAAGAGGTGTATACTGCAGGTAGAAAACCAGTTCATATATAAAGTTGTCGACAACCATATCACTGTCCAAACTAAGGCAATAGGGTAGTGTAGTAATACTTGTAAGGTACAGATAACAGCATTGATTAGGAAAGTAATGCGAACTGCAGGAATATACCAGTTGTTAATTGACATCTTTCTCCCCCTCAACCATATCTGCAACAATAAACTAAATACCCCACTCAGTTGGTAAGTGATGACTTCACTGTAATGTTGGGACATATGTCCTATTGTTTGATAATTATTTAAATCTGTTTCTATGCATGTGCTATGTTGAAATACTCCAACATTGGTGGGATGGTGCCATCAATGTACCTGTATGCTGTTGTAATTACCACTGTGGTCCCATATATGCATGTGTTCTGTTTGCTATGCAACTGTTCCATATCTGGTGTCTGGGTTAATGGGAATATCTATGCATGCTGTAATACCCAGTCCTGGAATGTGTTGACTATTACTAACCCACATATTTTGATAAAACATAAACACCATAGCATGTATGGGAATGCTGGTCCCAGCGGACCCACCTGTCCCACCTCAACTAGCCGTGGCACTGGGCACCAGCATGTCTGGGGCCCAATCCGGGACCTCCTCATCTGTTGGTCCTGCACCAGCTTCAGTTGGAATCACTTCAGAGGATGGGGCTCACCCCCCCCATGGACAGGAACCTGTCACCTGTTGTCAGGTCTGGGTCATGGTGCGTAGAAAGCTCAATCAGCAGTTTAGAGATCTGCTATGCCAGCTCGAGGGCCACGTGTCATGACTAGAGGGTGGGCCTGGCTCTCTGACTCAGCTCCCAGCACAACCATCTTCGGGGCTGTGAAGATGCAGTGGTGACTGCCCATGGGTGGGGACCTCAGTCCCCCTTTTTCCACTAGGGGGCTCATGGGATTCAGATTTCCCAACACCCCATCAAGGTGTTTACCCCCACATGTGTCATATATCACCCTTGTATATGTCTTGTTTGTCTTGTCTGTTAACCTACCCAACCTACCTCCTCAAATATTCCTACTATTCCTCCCCAGCATCCCAGTCTCACCTGAAAAAAGGGCAATCTGTCCCCCCCAAAAAATCTCACCCCATACATAGTTGTCCATTTCGCACATGTGTTCACTGGACACATGTAATCTGGTCTAATTAGCATCACACCATATTATTGTTGTCCTCACTCCTCTCTCATGGGGTTGAGTGTCCAAATCTACTTCCAAATTCAGTGTATATGCACAGCTGTTGCTGTAGAAGAAATGGGGAGCTATGGACCTTCCCTGCATCCTTTCTGCACATCCCTAGCTATTCTCTCTATTGTGTTTCCCTCTTTGTACCCCTTTTTCACCATTTTCTATCAACCCTTTTTTCTTTTATTTTAAAGAAATTAGCATAGGGGTAAGTGGGAGTAAGCACTTTTAAGCAGCAGTAAGTGGGTTCAAGCTTGTTTGCATGGGGGTAAGCAATGCGTACACAGGTCAGCAATTGAGAAGCTAAATCAGTTTAAGAAACTGTAACCAAAAGTTAGCAGTGCTTACCTCCGTTCAAACCCATGCAAATCTGCTTACAACTGCTTAAAAGTGCCTTAATCACTCTGTATCCAATGGCCCTTGTTCTGTCCAGCAACAAAATAAACAGCCTTTGCAAGTCTTGAACCCAGGACCCTGTATATCATAGCCAAAGTGATTTACCACTATGCCATGTCAGATATGCATAATCCTGATGTTTTCACAAACATATCATCCAGCCTGGTCATTTAAGAGTACAGGAAATGTATTTAAGCATGTAGATGCATGTGCATGTGTGTGTGTATATATATATATATATATATATATATATATATATATATATATATATATATATATTTATATCTAAATAAATATAACATATCTATGTATATATATATATATATATATATATATATATATATATATATATACATACATCTGTAGATATATATGTCTCTATATATACAGCAATATATATATATATATATATATATATATGTCAGCATAAATATATATCTATATATGCATATGCAGACATATATCTATAGATATAAAAGAGAACATAACAAAAACATATATTTCCACATGCACCGTTAATGGGGGTGAGGGGGCCCAAGCAACATACGCCTTGTAGGAATAGATATTTCCCCCACAGCCAAATACGTCTGCCCTGCAATACAATACCAACTGTTGCAAATCTCATAACCAGGACCTGACACAACATGGACACAAAATGTTAACAGTACTCCATCCCATCTATATGATGTCAGGCTGGTATCAGTAACATATCATGCAGTACAGTCTGGCTATCATAGGGAATGTGCAATGTGGAAGCAATCAACATTCCTAAGATAATATATACTGACACATATATGCAGATACATATTTATATACATATATATATATATATATATATATATATATGTAACCACATACACAAAGAGAGATATGTATAGGAAGATACATATGTAGAAGGTGCACACAATACGGAACAGCCACTATGCCTACAGTTGCCACCTTACCAACTGGACACTGTATGAGCCACCCATACAAATGACAATTGTTGCCTGCAACATATACCCACAGAGAGGTCAAAGGAAATAGCATCATACACAGGTTTGCATACATGGGAAAGCTTTATTTGTGTATTATTACAGTTGTATATGCCATGTCATATAGCTGTTTAGACTCTCACATACATATAAACAGACAAATGCAACTATCAAACAGATAAATTAATACAGTATTCTGGAAAGGTTTACATATGTTGCTGTCCAGGCCAAGGCCTTCAAGTAGTACAACAGTAAAGACAGACTGGATCACAGGATAACAATCAATCAACTGTAAGTAATGCAGATGTATAGTCCAGCAGCCTCTAGCTACACTCTGTACATAATCCCTAGGAGGTAAAGACCTCAGCTGACACAATGGGATGTAGCTATTACATAACAAGGCATAACTGACACCATCACAATCACACTGACAAACAGAACAGTCTGTAAGGCAGGAAGTAGTAGGCCTGCATTTACCCAAGGTGAATTGTGTGGTAATGTATATCCAGATACCTTAAGGCAGCTTACCCCTGCTACCCCCACATGTTGTAACCGCCTAGGTTAGTTATGGTGCACCCCCCCGGTAGACTGACATACAGGGCCATATACCACTGTTACATACAGTGGCCTCTGGAGTGCTTAAAGGCACAGTTGTATTGTGTAGATGAAGCTCACACATATATGGACCCAACCCCACAATATGTGTGGGGGCCACAACAGCAGTGAAATGATGGCAGGAATGGCAGCATGACATACTCACAGCCCACTACATAACAACCCCTGACAGCATGTCATATGGACAAAGCCTGGTATGTAAGTGGAGGACAGAGGCTGGAACATAGGCCCATATGTGAAATAGTGTTGTCATACACTAAGCAAGTCGCTGATGTTACAGGATAGTCTGCAACATACCCTTAGTCAGGAACATGAAGTCAGAAACATAAATGGATGTAGCTACGTACTGATAGCACTCAACACACACACTTCCAGTGATATATCTGACACAAGACCTGTGTGGTGGACAGCCAAAATATAACAGGCACACCTCTGGCCATCAAGTGGATAGGCCCACAGTTGAGAGCTATGCAGACAGACTGCACTCCATGTTAAACTAATATGTACACACAAACCCTGTAACACTGGTGCTATACAATGCATACAACACTACTTACACTCTGTCTTTAGTTCTGGAACCTCATACAAATATGTAGCTGGCCTGAGTGTGCAAGTTCTCTTGTAAGATGTATTGCTACCTGTTGTCTGTAACACTGATGCCCACACACAGGAAGGATGTCTACCATACAGGAAAGGTAAAGGGACCATGCCCACATGATGTAGGGATTTATAGTAGTGCATTGCCATGACAGTAGTAATTGGAAGTACTACACAGCATGCCGCATGCAGGTAGCAAGTGGAGGACACTGATTGGTGCAGAGGCCATCACCTGATCATGTGCATCACCTACAAAAGCCATGCTGCAATATATTCAAAGCAACTCAATCCATTTACTGAAGAGAGACCGTGATATATATATATATATATATATATATATATATATATATATATATAGAGAGAGAGTGAGTGAAAGGCAAAAAAAAAAAAAAAAAAAACATCCATCCAGCAAACTATCCAGAAGAGACATCATTCCCACAACAGGTATGTGAAGTATATATGCATGTAATTGACTGAAGTACTTCGTCCATAATAATGGGATAGATGATGTGGAATGATTTATATGTGCCATCAGGTGTTGTTGTAATGATGTTCAGCTGAACAACTGCTAAGGACAATAGAGTCTGTCCCTGTGGGTAGTGGGCCATACCCATCAACTGTGCAGAGCAGCACTGACTGATAAGATGTAAGCCATCATAGTGTGTGTTGTGTAATGGGAAGCATGTATATTACTGTGGCCAATAGCTGGTGGTGGAAGTATTGCCATTATGACTGGCATGTGGGTTCCACAGCCCACCACTTGCAGGATACTCAGATTAACCTGTATTGTAGTATGCTGGAATGCCATATGTGTAATAGGGTTACCTGCAATCTGGCCCTACATATACTCCCCTAATGTTAGGCTGTGTCCATATGTAGTCCCTGTCTGTGTTGTAGCAAGGCAGAACACTGCAGCTGTGCAGGAAGGTGTTGTGAGATTGTGGACCTGATGTCTGAATGTACCCCATATATGGGTATGTATATGTGTGTGTGTATATATATATATATATATATATATATATATATATATATATATATATATATCAAACCAAGACTCAGGATTCCAACGAGGCAACCAGGCCTTTGGCTGAAAATTTCAAACAGCATATATTCTTCAAACAGAAGGATTTATCCAAGTAACAAGAAGTCCAGTCTGTGTAAAATTCACAACTCACAGTTCATTTATTTGAGTGACATAAAAACTGTAAGTACTTTCACTAGATAGCTTCCTCAGACCTTCAAGAACAAACACACCTTTCCTTTCCTTATATACTTTCTTAAAATATTTCAAAATGTGTCATTACCAATCAGAACACTTCTTACATGGTCATGTGTCTAATTTAAATATTTATACAAAAATGCAAAAATAAAAGCAAAGGTAAAAATGTAGACGTAAAATGATAAAAGCACAGCAACAACTTGCGCAATATAAAATGTATAAAAGTTATACAGCACAAATATAATGCATATAACATGCACTAATTTATACAGAAATAAAATAATAAATGCACAGCAACAGCTTGCTCAAAACACAATTCAAGAATAGAGTTCAAGAACACAATTCAAGAATATAGTTCAAAATATGTAAGGGTTATGCAGCACAGTTATAACACATATAACCTGCACTGATTTATAATATAGCCATAATACAACCATAGAAGTCAGAAATCAAATAATTTGAGTTTATGACTTCACTTTTTCATCTTCCTATTCTTTAGGTAATGTTTAATAGAGGCTCTTTCATTGAGTCCTCTTCCTTTGTCTGCTCTAAAGGCTATTATCCATCGTGCCTTTTTATTTTCAGTAAAATTGTTGATGTCACCTTCTCTAATACTTGGTACAATAACCTCTATAACTCTGAATTTAAATTTGTGTGTCTCCCCTTCTTGCATAACATGTTTGGACAGAGCATTATGCTCACTTTTAGTATGAATATTATAAATATGTTCCCTTATACGATCTTTAAAAACTCTGTTGGTTTTACCAACATAGAATGTGTGGCAACATTTGCAATCTGCTAAGTAGACCACATGAGATGTCAAGCAAGTAGTTGAAGTAAATATGAATTCTTGACCTGTATCTGGATGTAAAAATTTATTACTGGTATTAATATATGAACAAAATTTACATTTACCACAGGGCTGTGTAATGTATTCTTTATCTTTATGTGTTTCTGCATTCTGTTCATGACAAAGCAGTCTTTTTAAATTCTTCTTATTTTTATACAAGAAACTGGGTTTTGTGCCTAGCAGACTATTTATATGAGTCTACTGTAAGTATGGACCAATTCTTCATAAACACTTCCCTCAGCTCTTTGTTATCTAAAACAAAGAAATTTTCAATTGTTTATTTACTGAGGTACTGACACACTCTACAGTGTTTTTCTATTGCGGTCCATAGTATGGTTGGGCCCTACTATCCCTAAGACTAGTGACATCACTTATATTTCTCTTGATTTCATTGGTGTGATAGCCCCTCTTTGTCAACCTCTTTTCTAAGCCAACAATTTCATTCTTGAAGCCTTCTTCTGTGGGGTTCAGCCTTGAGGCTCTCATCCCTTGTCCTTTTATTAAGTTTCTAAAGACGTAGTTTGGGTGCATACTTTGTCTAGATAATAAAGAATTCCTATGACAGGGTATTCTAAATACCCCTGTATTTATAGAACCATTATGTAGTCTCTCTATATATAGATCAAGATATTCCACTCTTTTACTAGATGAGGCCATGGTAAATCTTAGACATTCAGTTATGGTGTTAATCTGATTCTTAAAAATTAGTAACTGTGCCTGAGTTCCTGTCCAGATTAGGAAGAGGTCATCCATGAAACGACTGCAAAACATAACATATTGCATATACATATCATTCTTAAAAAGAACAGTGTGTTCCCAGTGTGCTAAAAACATGTTGGCGTAGCTATTGGCACATGAAGTGCCCATAGCTAAGCCATCACACTGGACATACATGTCCCCATCATAGGTGAAGATGTTATTCTTGAGTATAATCTCTAGGAAATGATATACAAGATCTATTTGTATCAAACTATAGTCTCTATTCATAACCAGATATTCATGTATATATTTTATGCCCAACTCATTTGGTATGATAGTAAATAGTGATTGGATGTCTAATGTGACAAAGATGGTTTCTCCTGGAGTTCTCTCTAAATTCGTATTCTCATATAAATCAATGAGAAATTGTTTTGTGTCTCTTAAAACTATTTTATTTTTATCAATGACTGGGCGTTGATGTTTTTCTACAAACAGAAAGAGTGGCTCTGTAGCCCACCCTGCACCTGCCACTATAGGTCTCATTGGAGGTTTTCTGCTATGTTTGTGTACTTTAGGTAAGCCCTGTATTATTGGGATCAAAGGATTCTCCACTCTTAAATATTTATAAAGTTCTCCATTAATAACACCACTTCTTAAATCGTCCAGTAAAGTGGCAGAAATAGAGTCCATCATTTGATGAACATAATCTATAGGTACTAACTTGTAAAACTTTTCATCACTTAGCATTTCTCTCAAGCATGCAATATATTGTTTCTTGTCTAAAATGACAATTGGACCACCTTTATCAGCCGGTCTGATAGTGATTTCTGAGTTGCTTTGTAGCCTTTTGAGTGCTTCTCTCTATATATAATTCAGATTGTTCTTATTTTTAATTGCTTTTGATTTCTTTTTATTACCATAGAACTTATATAGTTATTCTGTTAACTTAAAATATGCATCCACCAAAGGGTGGTTATTAGGGACATATGTACTCAGTTTCTTGAACATCATCCTATGCTCATTAGAGTCACTTCCAAAATCTAAATGCAGCATAACATTTCTGCAAAATATTTTTAAATCTAAAATGGTGTCAGCTAAGGTACTATCATGACTTGGAATGAAATTTAAACCTTTTTCAAGGATATTAATCCCATCAGCAGTTAATTTATAGCTGGAGATGTTCCAAATCAGTGACTCTCCATTCTGCCCCACATTTTCTTGATTGTTTGGTTGGAATTCCTGTCTCCAGAAAATTTCCTTTTCTGGCGGCCTTGGCTCATCGACCTGGGCTTCCTCATACCTCTGTCTGTATTGATAGGCAGGGGAAAAAGGGGGGCATTATTGAGTGATCCTACAGTATTCTCATTTACATTCACTGTGGTGGTCTTAGGTCTAACTACCCTTTCTTACTCATTTAATAAAGCATTATTTACTTTTACTACAGGATATAAATTCCTGTTATGGATATTATAATTCACTTTATCATTTCTGTCAGCATTACTTTCAATACCAATAAATTCATTGACAACAACAGAACATGCATTTATGTTGGGCATAGCAGCTTCACTAGGCCCCTTGTTCATTTGTATAACTGCTGTATCATTAACATCATGTGTAATATCCTGATACTCTGAACATGGCCCATTCTTGGGCCACATAAAGACGTATCCATTTTTAAAATCGGTCAAGTCTCTAGTGATTTTAACATTTTTCTGCTGTATTATTTTACGTTCATATACAGCTACACTGTCCAACATGCTTTCAATTAAAGCAAAAAAACTCTTCACCGGTAGCTAGAGAGAGTGCCTGTAGCGACGAGACAAGTAAAATGTGGAAAACAACCAGGCTCTCTCACCACGAAGCTGTAAAGGCAATGAACAATTCTGTAGATAACTCAAAGTTCATGGACATCAAAGCATTCAAGCCGGCAAAGTCAAAACGACAGCTTCACTTTTCCAAAAAAGAATCCAATATAAAATCTGCAAAAAACCTTTAATAACTGTAAGCGCTTTCGCGTAGTTACCACTACGCTTCATCAGACCATGGTCTGAACAGCAGTCTAAAGTCACACAGACAGCTTGATAAATAAAAAGGTTAGATATTGAAATCAATAGAGATCTAACTGTTGGGTGGGACTTGCCTACATTAAAATGTTTTGAAAGTTGCTTTGATGTCCAAAAATGAAGTTGAGTTGGTGGACTATTTGATATTTAGAGACAGGCTCAGGTGGTGAGAATGAATGTGGTTGTGTCTCTTTCTTTGTGTGTTGGATGTATTACAGTCTTTTCTCCCTGAGTTGAAAATAGGAATGAGTATAGTTATAATTTGCTCATCTTCTTAACTTCCCTTTTTTTGAGGTTTTGCAGTGTGCAAGGATATGTGGTGTTTAATACATAATACTATATTACCACCACAGTGGGTCAGTGTGTGTGGCCCTCTATGTGTGTCCCTACATACATAGCAATACACAGAGCTACCACAGTGTGCTGGTGTATGCAACATGGAACATTACACACCATGTGACAGTTGCATTGTGACGTGGGTCAAGAACGTAGAAGTAAGGAATGGGAATATGGGTTCTTGTATATAGTTAAGGTAGATGGAGTGGGGGGGGTGTGGTAGGGTGGATCACAGGGTGGAATGGTGGTGACAATATGGGTAGGTGTGCTGGATGGTGTGTGTGGATGGTGTGTTAGGTCTCACCACTGGGCCACCAGGGATGGGTAGTCCACCTGGCCCTGCTACCCCACACCATAGCATTACATCCCGAACCAGGGCCCCTGAGAAGGGCTACCGGGTCTGGAGGCTGAGCTGGACATGTGTACTGGGAGCTCCGGAGGTGACTGGGGCCTGGTCACATGTGTGAGTGGCGCCACATGTGTCTGTGGACTGGGTGCCTCAGAACAGGAGACCATGGCAGTTCTGTAGAAGATCGTAAGTGTGTAGGAGTTGGTTCCACCTCTATAGGCAGATGAGTTTGGAGAGGTGGCTCTGCTGGCAAATATTCCCTAAACATGCTATTGTGTCACAGTTATAGAATATATATGGGTAGTAATAGTCTACACAATCCCGGAACATTTCCAACAGCATGCATAGATATCCCCAATAAAACAGAATATCAGATGTGCAACAATCACATAGCAAGCATACCACAGGCATATATGGAACCATAGTGGCCCTGACAGTGGTCTGTAACAGGCCAGCAATGATAGTGTCCACACAGAGAACATGGCTACAAACACATAGCCCAAAGTGTGGTCCAATACAATATGTGTCCCACTGGTAGGTAAGCTGTAGCCATACCTACTGAGTTGTGTGTACAGTTTGTTGTTGCTGATATGGTGGGGGGTTGACAGAGATGTGTATTAAGAACTGTGGTAACCTTGCTGTATGAGTTGCTCAGACCTGTTTCCATTTTTATGTCATTCAGGCAAGATGTTACATGGACAGGTCCCAGCTTACTCAGCTGCTGAGAATGACATGGTGATAAACCACCTAATCCAGCACTACCCTGTCCTGTTTGGCTGGGCCACCCATGAGCAGCAGGAGTGGAATGCCCTGTGGAATGACCTAGTCCTCAGGGTCAATGATGTCATACTGCACAACTGCATTTATGAGCAGATCCGGCATCATTGTTCTTACCTTCTTTGCAATGCCCATCGGCATGCTGCTGCAGTCCAGGGGAAATCACCTTGCAACAGGGGGCGGGCCATGCCATCCATCCCCCCGACATTTGTTGAGGAGCTCCACATCAGCCTCATGGCACTTGCCCGTCTGCATAGCCAACAACTGCCAGACACCATTGTGAAGGTGGGTGCTACCCACACACCTGCTGCGGAGCATGCAGGCAAGGCCACAGGCACATCAGTACACCACTGTTGCGTATGCATCTGCATCTGTACAGGTAGATCATGCATATCTGAGATGTTATAGATATAGTTTGTTGCTGCATAGTAGTGATAAACAGATGTGCATACGTGGTAGTATTGTGGACATGCACTGTTGATGTACTGTAATGCTGCACCCACCCTGTAGCAATGCCACAGGTGTGGCCATGGCCACTGACTTTGCATCTCTCACACTCTTATGTAGGTCCCTCCGGTATACCACCAAGGCAGCAGCCTGCAGCCGGTGAGTATGGTTTATGTTGATGCTTGGCAATACACCGGGCATGTAATGGCTATGGTATATTCCATGCACACATCTAACACACCTACCCAGAACACACGCTGTACCTGTGCACGTATTGTTGGTGTTAAATTCACAGCAACAGAGTGGTGACCATGATGGGGTATTGGAAGAGTATGCCAGACACCTGCAAGATAACTAACATCCTATCATTGTGGAATGTGTCCACAGGGAGAAAAATAATGGTGGGAGACATGGCCTACAGTAGGGACATGTATTAAACATCACCAGTATACAGTGCAACAACAGTGTATATACCAGTAGTACAGTGGCAACTGCTACAGAGTTACACTATGGCATAACATATTACTGTGGTCCACATTATCAGCTGGGACTAGGCTGTAACATGTGGTGTGCAGTGTATGGGACATTGCAAACTGACACATGTGTAGACCTTACTTGTCAAGCATCTGAAAAAGGCTGCACTGCAGCAGGGATCCTAAGGATGCTAAGAATGGCTGTATCTGCACACAGACAGGTTCAGGAACTGTGGCAGACGTAGCCCTACCTCCTTAGCAATAGTGATGACAGTATGTGAACACCAAGGGATGTGCATATGAGTGGACCTTGCAATCATGCAGATTTGGGGGACATGTGTAGGGCAGACTGAACATACACTGGCAAATGCAGATGGCCCATGCTAGTATACCCCTGCCAGGAGTAGTGACTGCTGTAGTACACATAACAATAGGTGCAACAAACCATCATGATAAGGGTGTGCACACATATGCACACACAGAGTGTATGCATCGCAGTCAGCATCTGCATGCCTAACACATTCTGTAGACATTGCATGTGAATGTACAGGACATATGTCACATATCAGGCTCATGTACTGTTTATATATGTGGTGATGTGGTCCCATCGCAGATCAAGGAAGGGTGCATCATATCAATAAGGGTGTGCACACTCCCCATAGCCATGGTATGCTCTGACAGTTGTCAGTGTGATAGTATTGGATTGGTCATACATGGTCTGCTGGTGTTGAGATCTGTAAACCAGACATCAGGCATTCACAAATGACATCTGTCCACATATCATCCCAGGTATGTGTCGCTGAAAAACATAGGGGCTGTGAGCATTAGAGCTGACATAACTGACACAGTACTACACATTCAGTAATGGGTTGTACACCTCTGAGGTTTGGTGCACAGTACATGGCAGGGTGCAGAACAGGTGTACAGCAGTTCTGTGTACATGGGTGCAATGGCATCCAGGGGAAGGAGCATCACCTTCTAACACAGCACATGCATCACACACATGTATACTGTTGCTAGCATGGATTGACTATAGCTGCACTGCATGCTGTTGTGTACCAGATGTTATGCATGTTGACAGATGGGTAATAGGAGGACTGTGTGTACTATCATTGTGCAACCTCACCTGTGTGTGTGTGTGTGTGTGTGTGTGTGTGTGTGTGTGTGTGTGTGTGTGTGTGTGTGTGTGTATGTGTGTGTGGGTGTCCATGTATGCACATGTGTGATTGTGGGGTTGTTCATAGCGCAGTACTTCCCTGTGGGGTTGTGCAGTACATGGACATGGACTGACACTTGACACACAGGAATATTTGTCATGTATGTAATCACATGACAGCCGATAGTATGATAAGGTCTGTAGCATGGAACATGCATTGGGAGGGATCACAGACACCAGGTATACCCTTAATATCGCATTCAGCAGAGAGGTGACTAACAACCCACATATGCAGCACTACAGATGCATTGGGGAATTACTAGACAACACCAGGGAGTGTATCCATATATTACAGTTGTCACATGACAGATTGATTGAGCAACATATCTGGCATGTACTGAGCAATACTTACACATGACTCTCCAGTGCATGATATTCTGGAGTAAACATAGTAGCCCCTCACATATAGGGGCCATGCTCATGATGTCTGGACATACACAGGGTGAACACTGAATGACAGCAGTGAAGCCATGTAAAACCACTCCACTCAGGTCAGGGAGGTAATGGAGTAACAGGTCTTGTGTTGTGATCACTTGTCTAGGCATTTAGAGGAATGATACGTTAATGAGTGTTATTAATGAGTGTATGTTACCAAGTGTGATGCAGGATGGAGAGCACATGGGAATAAACATCTGTAAAGTCAAGGATAGGTAGGTATTAAGGTGGCGTGTGCGCGCGCGCGTGTGTGTGTGTGTGTGTGTGTGTGTGTGTGTGTGTGTGTGTGTGTGTGTACTGTTATGCAATGCTGTACAGGTCTTAAAGTGCATTTCTTGTTTTCCCCCGCAGGTGGCAAGGTGGGTCAGGGTCCCTCCTGCATGCACTCTGATGTTGGTGTCCATACAGACACCGAAGATGATGATAGTACTGTTGAGGCACAGGTGCGGTTGTCAGAGGCTGAAACAGTGCCATCATTTGACATCCCCCTTTTAGCCACCCCAAACCTGCCCACAGTTTCAGTGCCTATACATACCCCATCACCAGTGGCCATAGTGGAGGGACAGCTGGCATTTGGTAGCAGTGCACAGGACAGTGTGGTAAACATGCCTACTGTGCCTCATCACAGCAGGCATAGCTGGATGTCTTGCAGGGTATCACATAAGCACATGTTCCAGGGTGCTCATGGTAGGGCTGCTGGTTATCATGCCCCTGGCAGATGCACCACAACTGGTACCAGCAGGCGCATGTTTCAGGCTGTCATGGCAGTGCAGACACGTATGGAACATTACACCAGACAGGGCCTGAGGCTGCAGAGGGCTGCTCTCACATCTGTAACTGACAACTTCCGTGTACTGTCTGGTGCCATCTGTGCTTATACCGAGCTCATGGATAGATGGTCTGGTGAGATGATGGCCCTCATCGACAATGGTTTGTCCATGCTTGAACATGTGTTGGGAGTGTGGTGATGGCTGCGTGGATGTAGGCCAGCAAGGCCAACAGCTGGCAGTCAACTTGGATGTGCTGGGACACCAAGGGCCTCCCATAGTGGCAGTACCAGCCCCAGCACTACGGGGGGGGGCACTGTCAACACCATAGTAGGCCACAAGCATGTGGTCCTGGCCAGTCCCAGGACTGTTATCATCAGCGGAGAGTAGCACATCGAGGCCTGTACCTGGGACTGCCATGGAACTCCTGGCACGCAAAGTCCATGTGTCCATGGCCGGAGGCAGTGAACTGCAGACCCTGCCAGGTATGGTCTGCAGCTGTCCATAAACGCCTGTGTAGGGGAGCCACATGGCAGAACTGTGTGCATGCATATCCACACACTATATGAACACACCTAGGGCAACCCCATACCTACACACACCACAACACTGCACCCAGTTCACCTCATTACACCCCTCATCCACACACATGGTGTCAAATGTATGGCCCACCCTCGGCCTCTGGCAAAACAGCAACACACCCTGTGCATATGTTGATACCTGTGCCACATCCCTGTCATCCATGACATCGATGCAGGGACAGGCTAATATGGTTCTGATGCACACATTGATTATGCTACAGTGTACCAAAGTACTGCAGTGTAATATGTTGTCAGGAGTAAAGTTTAATGCATATACGTCAGGTAGTATAGCCATCCAGCAATGATGCATTATAGCTGTTAGTAACACTGGTTGATTGTGGTCTCTATAACGTTATACATTTGTGTTGTAGGTGTACATGTGTCAGCACGAGGATTGTCTGCAATCATATTCCACAATGGGGTATGGCACTGTGGTGACACCATGGCTGGGGCATATCTGGGATACAGTTGAACATATGTCACAGGTTTGTCTAACCATTATTGCCTGTGCCCCATGGACAGGTGACCCACTGGGACGTGTATAATCTGCAACCTGATGTAGACCCATCCACATACATGCACACTCTTACTTGGCTGTAGTTTTATTGGCCATTTTGGGTCAGTTCCAAACTCCTTGATCTCTCTCTCTTGAAACCCTGCTTCCTCATGGTTTTGGCATCTTTCCAGGCTTGATAGTTGTCGCTAAAGCACGTACCAAGGGGAGAAAACGCTGAGAGAAGAAAGGAGTCACTTTTGAGATTTTAAGTATTTTTTTCTGATTTTTTGTTTAAAATTACTGCTTTGTCGCCTACTTTTCTGCGTTTTCCAGCTTGCTAAAGTTGATATCTGTATTAGAAACAGTATTTAGAACACATCTAGGGCCTGTTTACTGCATTTCCTGTGTTGCACTTAATTTAAAATCTGTGCTTGACAGAGGTACAGTAAACTAACCTTAAAAGGGCTACCTTCTGGGACCTACTATACAGAGGCACAGTCAACTAATCTAAAAGGGTGGCGAAAGCCAAACACACTCTGGCTAGGCTTATAACTAACTTGACCATGTGTCCAATGTGTTACAGGTAGGCTTCATACAGCACATGCATAACTGGGCTGGATTGTGGTATCAGTTACCTGTATGGTTGATGGTGACAGTGGTAACCATAAAGTGGTACATAGGACAGATACCAGGTGTACCTTGATGTAATGACAGTGTACACAGCACCCACATCCCCCAGTGGATATTGTTCTACCTGAAACCCATGATGACACTCTGACATACCCACCATCACACATTGCCCACGACTGTGATACAACTCATTGTATATCCCAACAGTAGTACTACAGGGATATGCATCTAATGCACATGCCATAGGCATAGTAGGGTGTTGCACTGTTGTGCCTCACATATGGGCAGCAACAACACTATCTGTACTACTGTGTGGCAATGGGTATTGTAATAGGAGCATGTGGCCTCGGAATGCTGTACCCTACAGATATACAGGCATGCACACATACACACACTTGCAAGAACTCAATGGGCATCCCATGCCTATCGACCAATTTGTACAACACTGTTGTGCTGGTACTGCAAGGCTTGTATAGCTGTTAGGGAGAGGAGAGTAACAGGGTACCTGTAATGTCCCATACAGCAGCAGCCACAACTGACTATGGCAATGGGTGCTGTGGTGGTTGTGAAGGCCCTCATGGAATTCTCATGTACAGGTGTGCTAACACGCAGACACTGCTATACTCAGTAATGCACACATACACATGTGTCAGTACTAAGGTGCTTTGCTGCAGGTGGTCACAGCTGTGTACCTAGCTACTATCCATGGAGAGATGGGTTGTGTAGGGGATATGTGTACAGTGGTATCCTGCCACCTGCCATGTGGCAGTAGGTAATCTATCGATAGACACCACTGTGGTGACCCTCAGGGTGAGAGTGACATGCATCAGCCAATCCTCCAGAAGCCTCCTGCACATGGCCACTGAGGTGTTCAAGTTGACATGTATGCAACATGAAATACAATACATGGTTATTGTCTGTGATGGAGACCTGTACCCAAGTATGTTCTGTTGACTGTGGTAGTGTAGTGGAGGTACCCATGACATGTGGTGCATACAGGGTGTTATTTCCTATATGTGCCAGTTCTTACACAGCTGGGCAGACATGTCAGTGTTAATCAAGCATAGGTTGCCTATACATATGCCAGCTCAATACCTGCCATCAGCACATCTGTACAGGGACTGAAAGTCATCAGCTTGGAATGCAGTATGATGAATTTGTTGACAGATAGACATTTGACAACAATATGTATTCCATAACTACATGTTGGAAGCTCTCACTAACATGAGCTATGCAGACGGTTGTCTACAGTTACATTCCACATGTCAGATCATTATTCAGTAGGGGATATATACTGTGACACAGCTCACACACCGGGGATACAACAGGGAGGGCTTAGAGTCCAGCTATGCCAGCAGGTGTGCCTTTTATCAGTACTACATTCAGCACTCTACTCTTGCCTGGGAAAGCACTGTCAACAGTAGTACTGCCATGATACACTACATGCTAGTGTGACAGCACATACCCTGGGATACTACCACTGTATGTAACACATTCACATGGATAACAGTACTGTACAGGCCTCATATACTTCTGTGTCCCAGACATGACATTAACAGCCCTTGCTACTGTAATGACAGCACATAGGTGCATGTATTGTACATGGCATTACATACATTTATTGCAGATGTCATTACCCTGCTATGTTATCGGACTGAGTGGTGTGAACTGGTTACCAGGACTAAGCCATGCTTAGCAGGTATCAACATTGCTCCAATATAACAGCTAAGCTGATTTGCGCACTGAAAACTGAAGCCTACACTGTGTAAGTGCCCGTATGTTTACCCTAGGTTAGCATCACTTAGCTTCACCCAGACACGTGCAAACGCACTTAAAGCTGCTCAAAACTTTAACCTGCCTTAACCACTCTGTATCTGACAGCCCTTGTTCTTCCCAGCAACAATATGAACAGCCCTTGCAGGTCTTGAACCCAGGACACTGTACAAAAGAGTCACAGCAATTAACCACTACATCATGACCACTGTGAAGACAGCTGTTGTTTTTCCAATATATCCTGTCAATACACATATTGATTAGAACTGAACAATTGCCTTTTCTTCCACAATTGTGTAGTACTTGTTATTAATATGACTGTTCCATCATATACGTTGTTTTAACATAATGTACACATATCACATACATACGGTGAGATACATCTGGGATGGTATACACAATCGTGATGTTTACACATGACAGGAATATGGATATATCATATACATATGTTGATATATGTCTACATGTACATACACATGTATATTCATACATAAGTCTGTATACACATCAGTATAGTGCTTCATATATATGGCCATGTGTAGATCTCTTTGTATATACATATATTTATATATATATATATATATATATATATATATATATATATATATATATATATATATATATATATATGGATCTACTGTTTATGCACAAATTTACATTTCAGTGAAACGTAAATCCGCGAATGCATTCACACGAAAGCGCTTTTCAACGAAAACACACTTTCATGTAACTCCATTCAAAAACAAAGCAAAAAAAATACTGAAAACACTTTTATGCAGGGTAAAGCCCCCCTGCACCCACCACAGCCCCCTACTTAAATAGTCTCACTCCGAGATCGCACTACAGTGGGGAAAAGGGAATGTTCTCTCATCTCCAATGTACTACAATCTCAGTAAATGTCCCTTTAGTTTTACATCAACACTAAATGTTGATGTACAACTAATATAACATGCAAACAGTGTGTTTTCAGTCAGCATCCCCCCTTACTACTCTATTTTGTAAACTTTATTACGCAAAAGTACATTTTCGATAAAACGCACTTTCACGTAATTATATTAGTGGATTTACATTTTGGTAAAACGTAAATTCTCTAATATACTGTAGATCCACACACACATATATATATATATATATATATATATATATATATACATATATATATATATATATATGTATATGTATATGTATGTATATATAGATATCTATGTATGCACATCCTATGTGTACAGATATGCCTATTTATGTAGATATATATGTAGATATCTTTAACTATATGTGCATACATATCTATCCTGGTGTACCTATTACTGTCTATATATGGAGATATCCATAAGTATATGTGCATATGTATCTCTATCTGTATATGTGTAAACATATATTGCTGTGTATATGTATATATTTGAGTGTTTATATATATATATATATATATATATATATATATATATATATATATATATGTGTGTGTGTGTGTACATATACATATTCATCTATGTATGTTGCTATGTGTATGTGTATATATCTATAAAGATATATGGATAATTATATATGCATATATGTTCACCATATGTCCAGAACATGGAGTGGAGTCCTACCCCAGCCCCAATAGTCCCAACCTCTTAGTGCACGGGGATGTCAAGTATGTATTACAGGTATATATGTAGAGTATTGCTACTGTAATAGGGGTTGAATTAACAGACATGTTGTGTGGGGGAAGTCACATCTGCTTTTAACATGTGCGCCATTGGCTACTGACAGACATCCTAAGGACATCAAAGTACAGTACCACTGCTAGCACAGTAATGATTCTGTGGACTACAGCAGAGATATGGCCAATAAATGTGGACAGTTTGACACACTCTGGTCAGTCCAGGAGTATACACAGAACCCCTTAGTGCAAGACATGTGGACCAAGCCTGACAATGTGGATGTGAACAGCCATGTGGATGAGTATATCACGTAAATACTGGAATACATTTGCTCCCATAGGTTATGCATTCACACACTCCTGTCTGTCCTGACACATAACCACTGGTGCAGAGGTCACATGGCCACATACTACCCACTCCTGTAGGAGTGGTTACTGCCTAGAAGCTGTAGTTTTATTGGCCATTTTGGGTCAGTTCCAAACTCCTTGATCTCTCTCTCTTGAAACCCTGCTGCCTCGCGGTTTTGGCATCTTTCCAGGCTTGATAGTTGTTGCTGAAGCACATACCAAGGGGAGAAAATGCTGAGAGAAGAAAAGAGCCACTTTTGAGATTTTAACTATTTTCTTCTGATTTTTTGTTTAACATGAGTGCTTTGTCGCCTACTTTTCCACGTTTTCCATCTTGCTAAGGTGGAGATCTGTATTAGAAACAGTATTTAGAACACATCTAGAGCATTTCCTGTGTTGCACTTAATTTAAAATCATTTTTCTTAAATTTGCATTTTACCTGACTCTGGCCTAGCACTCAAGTGTGGGGTCATTTATTGCACTGTTCTTACTATTTTGCTACTTGTGTATCTCTCCTACCTTTAAACTAAAACAAACCCCCCCCCCAAAAAAAAAAATCTTGCTTTTTTCCCACTTTCTGAAATTTAAGAAAGTCCAGTTACAGATTTGCTGTTCTGAACTGTTTGTAAGTTTCTTGGAGGCCAGTGCTTGCTTGGGTTAAAGGGAAGTCTCTGTGTTCACCAGTGGCAGTGGTTAACACTGAGCAGCCTGCCTGTCCCTGTAGGAGTGGTTACTGCCTAGAAGCTGTAGTTTTAATGGCCATTTTGGGTCAATTCCAAACTCCTTGATCTCTCTCTCTTAAGACCCTGCTGCCTCGTGGTTTTGGCATCTTTCCAGGCTCTTAAAACCCTGCAACTCTCTTTTTGCACGGTATTGCGCACAGAGCAATATCGGGCAGTGCCGCTTAAACAGGTTTAAACTATTCCCAGCTCCACAAAATCTGCTCTTCACTTTTTCCCTTAGAACTGCTCTAAATCTCAAAATAAGCACTCTATTTTCATTCTAAAGCCCTGCACTTGCTCGTACAAGTAATCTCATAGGTAAACACTAACAAACTTAAGCACTACATACTCTTATACTCCTTTTAAGCACCTGCTCCCTATTGGTTCTTTCTAATCAGTCAATAAGTAGTTCCCTATATTATTCAGGCATGTCCAAAGGTCAGTTTTGGGTTTACTCTCCAGTCCAGCTGGTGAATCTGGGAATCTTGAGGCAATGTTACAACTGCCTAATGTATACAGACCACCCTCTCCTCCTCCCAACAAGCTCAAATATATGTGAGAGATGCAACTATATAGCCAAACTGGAGGCTAAGCTCTCTCAACCCAGTACTGGCACAGCCTGTCAGGAGGAGAAGTTAACCACACACACCACAAATCCAGTCTCACATAGACCTATCGCATCAGCAAAGCAAACACATAAACACACAAAAACTTACTCGGAGGCTCTAAATAAAAATCTGCCTAAGCAGCAGAGACCTCCAAAGCAGACATCCAAGCAACCCCTACCACGAAACAATACCCACATAGCACATAGCTCACAAAGTCAATGTGCCACACAGTCACAGCCCTTAAGGCTAAACAACACACATAATGCACTTGTAATAGGTGACTGTATTGTCAGACATACTGACGTCCCACTCATCAGGCTGAACAAGGAGAAGGTCAATGTAAGCTGCCTGTCAGGTGCCAGGCTCCGCCACATAACACAAGCACTCAGGTCACTCCAAAGCAAGTACAAATATGACTCCGTCATTGTCCATGCTGGTGTGAATGACCTGAGACATACCTCCCTGGACTACATGAAAAAAGACATAGAGGAGCTCTTTGATCATGTAGCCCAGGCCGGTATGACCCTGACCTTGAGTAGCATCTTACCCCCACCAAGAATGATGCCACAGTATAAAGACAAAATGATCAATTTTAACAATTGGCTAAAGTATTGGTGTCATTCAAAGGGGATCCAGTGTCTGTCAGCCTGGGATGACATGCTCGACAAGCCACGTTGCTTCGCTAGGGACGGCTTACACCTGTCACCCCTGGGTTTTCGAATACTGGCAAAGGCTCTTGCCTCCCCCATAGTGCCTTTTTTAGGCAAGGCTCAAAAGACAAACCCACCTCCATAGTCAACACAAAGAAAAAAAAAAAACTAAGGGTAATGCTGCTCAATGCCAGAAGTCTAAACCTCAAGACTCTCCTCAGTATGGAGAATATCGATATCTGTGCAGTAACAGAAACCTGGTTCTTGGCTCCTGAGAGCACCCCAGCACTAACGGGTTATACTTCATACCATGCTTTCTGGCCCCAAAACTCGGACTGAACCACAAAAGGAGGGGGAGTATCCATATTTATCAAAGATACCCTCACCTCCAGGTTAGTGGCACTGCACGAAGCATTGGAGACCATCCATGTGCAACTAACAGTGGGCAAAATTGCCTTTCAGTTTGTAGCCTGCTAAAGACCACCCTCCCAAACACAGGAACCTCACTCGGCTTTCCTGAGAACACTGGAGAATATGAAGGTCTCACCAAACACCATTATATTGGGTGAATTCAACTACCCAAACATTGATTGGGAAAACTACTCAAGCCCAAACACCCTCGCCCAACGGTTCCTAGAATTTATAAACTCAAATTCTATGGAAAAACTGGTCACCACTCCCACAAGAAGGGAAAACATATTGGATCTGGTCATCACCAACATGGGGTCTCTATGTTCCACACCAGAGGTATACCCGTCATTGGTAAGATCAGACCATAAACTAATCTCACTGGACATCCATATTCTGTCCCCACCCCTAGCCAAGGAAACCACGGTGAAGAACTTCTCAAAAGCAAACTTCACACTTCTCAAAACCGAGGTGGAATCATTCAAAGCCCCCGGGCCAGTGGAAAATTCTGCCCAAAATGCAGAATCCTTTACAAAAGCATTCTATGGACACCTACAGGAATGCATGGAGCATGCTATCCCATATAAAACCAAGACTCACTCCTCCAAAGACAGGAGACCTGTCTGGTGGACCCCGGCCATAAATAAGCTATACAACAGAAGGAGAAAGCTACTGCATGATAGAGCAAAATCCCAAAAAGGGAAGTCGTCTCTGATCAGTACTAGCAAGAAACTACGATCCCTCATAAAATCATCTAAGGCCAGCTTCGAAAGAAAAATTGCACAAGACACTAAAGATAATCACAAGGCCTTCTTTAGTTATGTCAGAAATCTGGGAGGCAACTCCCAGATATGCTCTGAGTTAGTGCAAAATGACAAAAAATACACTGAACCCACAGACATTGCCAACATCCTGGCAGAAAGGATCAGTGCAAACCCCCCCCTTCCCCCCCAAAAGAGCAAATGTCTAGCCCAACAGAGTGTAGCCTTCCTGAGATCACAGATGCACAGGTGAGAGCTGCCCTCTCCAAAGCAAAAAACACAGCATCAATGGGACCAGATGGTGTCCCAGGCTGCATCTTACACGAGCTCCAAGAAGAACTAAACCCTCATATAAAGTCACTGTTCAATCTCAGCCTTACTACAGGATACGTACCCAAGGAATGGTGTACAGCAACAGTGGTCCCTCTCCACAAAGGTGGTGCCACAACAGACCCCGGAAACTATCGCCCTATAAGCCTGATTAGCCTGGTCTGCAAAGCTATGGAGCGTATCATCATGGAAATCATAAACAAAGACATTGGGAACCTCCAGACACTGGATCCTACCCAATTCAGCTTTGTTAAGGGCAGATCTTGCCTCTTGAACCTGGTAAACTTCTTTGAAACAGGTACCAAAGCCATAGATGAAGGGAAGGTAGTCCACACAGCCTACCTGGACCTCGCAAAAGCCTTCGACACAACACCCCACTCGGGCATCATAAATAAGCTCAACAGCTTAAATATCAACCCCTATGTCACAAGATGGGTTGCAAACTGGCTCAGGGATAGAACCCACATGGTCAGAATAGCAGATGCCATGTCAGACTCTAAACCAGTTACAAGTGGCATCCCACAAGGCTCAGTCCTGGGACCTCTCTTGTTCAGTATATATTTCTCAGAGGTACAGGCTAACATGGTTGGATTATGGCTGACCAAGTTCACAGATGACTGCAAACTGGGTGCCATAATCGGCTCTCTGGCTGACACAACCGTCCTCCAAAAGGGTCTCAAAGAGATGGATAACTGGTGCCAGAGCCATGGCCTTAAGCTAAATGCCAAAAAGTGCATAGTCATCCCCTTTGGGAAAAACAAAGTGCCCACAAATTACCACATAGGTGGTAATCCATTAAGTACAGAAGAAGTAATTAGGGACTTGGGGACCCAAGTGGATAGCAATCTCTCCTTTGACAATCACGTTGCCAAAGTGGTTAGAAAGACCTTCTATATAGCCCACCTTATCATGAAAGGATTCACATCTAGATCAAGAGAGGTCATTGTGCCCCTCTACTCATCACTTATCAGGCCCATAATTGAATACAATGCCCCATTTGGGATGTACCTTACCTGACACCTACAGCAACTGGAAAGACCCCAAAAGTACCTCACCAAGAGGATCAAGGGGCTCAAACAGATGCCCTATGCAGCTCGGCTAAAGAAACTCCAGCTCTACTCAGTTGCGTACCGCCTACTCAGAGGGGTTCTGTGTCTGACGTATAAAGCCATGTCCAACCCAAAATTAATGGACATGCTTCACCTCAGGAAATCCAAATCCCTTAGAGCTACAAGCTCCAGGGACTTGAACCTCAGCACAGAAATAAATAGGACATGCTGGAGGGACAGATTCATATCCCAGAGGCTCCCCTCACTCTGGAACAAAATCCCAATCCATGTTAGGCAGAGCCCCTCACTGACCCACTTCAAGAGAAATCTTGACGAGTGGATGGGAGATCATAAGTTTACCCCTGGGATCTCTTCTGTGTCCCTGCTTGACAGAGGTACAGTAAAATAACCTTAAAAGGGCTACCTTCTGCGACCTACTATACAGAGGCACAGTCAACTAATCTAAAAGGGTGGCGAAAGTCAAACACACTCTGGCTAGGCTTATAAATGCCCTAGGGCAGATAGCCTAGTATCAACCTATGAACCTATGAACTTGTTAGTGCCATACATCTGTACAACATCCCACTGCTTTGTCAGAAATACATGACAATTATGGTGGCTCGACAGCAGTACATCTGGCAAATATCTGGACATAACATCACACTGGGTAAGTACACTAAGCTGCTAGGCATGTAACAAAGCACTGTGCAGGCTACAGGCAGACTGCCACAACACTGGCCTACATTCCTTATAAGGGAATACACATTTACCTGCAAATATAGCAGGCTCTTCAGGCATGTCACAGCACAGAGAAACAGACACCTGTGTGAAAGTGCATAACCACAACCAGTGTGAACACAGTCACAGCCACATATGGTAAGCTAGCTTAATATTACAGTATATGGATTGTCTGCTCAACACCATCCTCATATGTGCCACTCACACACTAACCCTACATATACTGGGCCACTACACAGTGTGGTCTGATGCCTGTCTGTGGTATGGGACATGTGTGTGTGTTTGGCCCTACAAACAAAGCCAATAGGGTACCATACACTGGAGCAGCATGTAACATCAGATAGAACAGGACCAAGAACAATGACATCTACCACAGTCTGTACAGAGGCCAAGGTACATATTCGCAATACACACACTGTTGACAATAACCATAAGTACACAGACCTCAGTACTATACACACAACCACAGAATGCCCAGGTTATGTCCTCAAATATAACTCCTACTATACATAACATGTGTAGCAGTCTGACATCTCACTGGCTTGTTATCAGATATGATGTCAATAAATAATGGTGTACAGAACATATACACCTCTTACTGCATGACATATGTACAAAGGTTGACAGAGTTGCAGCTGAAAGCACAAACACAGGGCCAATATTGACATGTTGCTGTGATAACTTCATGCATTTACTGTTGTAACAGGGTTTGTTGTGACATATGTCCTATGAGGGATATGAAGTCAATAACTCTCATGGCTGTCACCATGTACTGACTGCAATCGTCACACTATGCTTCTGCAGTTCTCAGATAGGTGTTATGTGAGTAACACAAGAAACAAAAGGCACCACACACTGACCAGTCTGCAGATGACCCTACAGATGGGGGCTTCCTCAAAAACATAGCACTGTCATGACAGGTATTAAAAAATGTAGACAGGTATTAAAACATGTAGACCATTCATATCCACACACCCTGTTAAACTGACATTACTCCAAATGCAGAATAGCAACACTTACATTCTGTAGTCATGTCAGGCACATTCCCCTTCTGTGCGTTGGTCTGTTTCCACAGTGTATGTTGTTAGAGATAAATCCCAAACCCATCTGTGATGCTGTTTGCCAAACACCAGATCTAGGTCCTGCTCACAGTGAATGAAAATGTCCAACACCAACATGATGTTCCTAGATAATGGAGTGTGTTTCCACGCAATTGGGTATGGGAATGTTACCACAGCTGTTCCACATGCAGTCAGTTAGAGGAGGGCTGCAGGTCATGCAGAGGCCATCAGCTGATCATGTGCATCACTTACAAAACACATGTTGCTGCCTAAGCAAAGCAGGAGTAGTTCTCCACGTCCACCAGAGAGGGAGTGAGAGAGACCGACAGAGACAAAGTAAGTTAGGGAGGGGGTGGGAGAGTAAAACGTAAGCAAGTTTGTGTCACACACCTACCAGTACAGTGGTTCAAACCCCTGACTGACTATGTATTGCTATCACATGTCTATGCAGTTATTACATGCACCACATAGCTTAAATGTTGAGGAGCTGTCCAAACATATATGTGATGGTGAGTGACATCTGCAACAGTGATATGGCAGCAATACATTAGGTGTAGTATACATTCCTGTCCACATGAACAGATGAACAGGTGTCAATGTCAACACAGCCACACTCTTTCAGTGATTCACACACATTGACACACTTGACAGGGTCAGGAATACACTTCCTAACTAGTTAGTTTGCCACAATACAGTACTGTGCAGGTATCACATGCACCACAGGGGTCATCCGGAGGATATATGAGCAAAGGGTATGTGAAGGTGTCTGACATCAGACAACATGCTTCAGTATGCCAATGGGGGTTGTAGTGAGTGTGAATGTGGTCAAAAGCATCATACACCACTCATACAGACACAGGGTCCCAGTACTGACATGCATGCGTGCATTGCTTCACGGGTGTGTAGCGGTTGACTCTGCCAGAAGGCTATACAAGGCTAGGTGAAGGGTATAAATTAGCATCAGGCCACATGACAATGGTCTGCAGTGTGGCTCAGGGATGTAGTGTCTGGACTGGCCTACATAGGTGGGTATTGTATTAACCATCCAGTCACCTGGGTAACTATTGTGTGTGGCCATTGCTGTGCAATGCTTGCCATGTATGTGTTCTTTAGTCCATGACGTGGATGCTGTCTGGGTTGTGCACATGTCCCACATGCATGTACAGTGACATGTGGAACTGTACCTGGGGTGTCTGGCCCAAGTTGTGTACACAGATTGGTATCATCAGATGTGCCTGTCCTGGCCTCATGTGCCGGGAACTGGTAATGGAGAGCAGGTTGACCCTGCACCTACATTGATAGCATGATACAGGTATTCCCTGGTGTCAGTTGCATCTATCCATACAGGGCATGTATTTAAGGCATGGTATGTCCTTTGTGGCTCACATTTGATGGCACCACAGGTGTTGCAGGTGTCCAGTGGGGAACATAGTGAAGGCACACTGCATGTACATGACTATTGTACTGATGGACAGGGTGTCATGCCCTCTGTAGTCCACTGCAATCACACCATGGTTACTATCTGTGGGCAATATGCAGGGTACTACCAACAAAGTAGTTGTTGCCTAGGCAAGTGTGTTTGTGTATGAGACATTGGTTGAGAGTGTTCTCTGTGTAATACAAGGGTTGCAAACTTTGTTCACCAGGCCTTGATGTCACATGTAGGGGTATGGATTGCCACCCCAGCCTCTTGGCTATTTCACATCTGTTATCCTTGTAAGGTGGACATTGTAATATATAATAGGGCCACCATATAAGAAATTTGTAAAACCCACTCCACAATGAGTGCAGTTTTTACACACTCACAGCCACCTCCACCCAGGATATGAATGACAAACACACACACACACGCACACACACACACACACACACACACACACACACACACACACACACACACACACACACACACACACACCATGTGTGGGATTAGAACTCCTACCTAATTAGTTTATTACACTACAGCATTAAGCAGTTATAGGATGCGCCACAGTGGTTACTGGAGTACTCTTGCCACTGGGTATGACATCAGCACGTTTGCCAAAGAAGGCCATTGGAGGTTGTAGTGACTGTGAATGGCCTCAAAAGCATTGCACCCTACACAGACAAAGAAACACACACGCAAACATCCACACTTGCCATGTGTGGGAATAGAACCCCTACTAAAGTACTATATCACACTACAGTATTACGCTTTTATAGGATGCACCACAGAAATTACTGGGCTACTCCTTTCCCAAAGATGTATTTCATACTGAATGACATCAGCAGCCTTGCCAAAGTAGGGCATTTGAATTGTAGTGAGTGTGACTAGCCTAAAAAGCATTGCTCCCTACACAGACAGACACACACACACACACACACACACACACACACACACACACACACACACACACACACACACACACACACACACACACACAAATGCACACACGCACACACACACACACACACACACACACACACACACACACACACACACACACACACACACACACACACACACACACATGTACACACACACACACAGTTGCCATGTCTGGGATTAGAACTCCTACCTAACAAGTTTATCACACTGCAGCATTACACAGTTATAGGACACACCACAGTGATTACTGTGCTATTCTATTCACAAAGGTGTATTTTGCAGTGAATGACATCAGCAGCCTTGCCAAAGTAGGGCATTTGAATTGTAGTGAGTGTGACTAGCCTAAAAAGCATTGCCCCCTAGTGAGTTTGACTAGCCTAAAAAGCATTGCCCTCTACACAGACAGACACACACACACACACACACACACACACACACACACACACTTGCTATGTCTGAGATTAGAACTCCTACCTAGCTAGTTTATCACACTACAGCATCATGCAGTTATAGGATGCACCACAGAAATTACTGGGTTACTCCTTTCCCAAAGATGTATTTCAAAGTGGATGACATCAGCAGGCTTTTCATAGTAGGGCTATGGGGAGGGCAGTGTGTATGCATGGGCCATAACCCATTCATCTAGAGGTAGACACACCACATGCAGGCGCACTCAGGGTTATATTCCACAGGTACGTGTATACAACTGCTAGATGACTATCGCCTTGTACAGTCATGTTGCACAGCTAGCACTTGCACCACAGAGTCTGTAATGCTGATGGATACCAGTGGCTAATTTCCACAGTGAATGGCATTTACACATCATGTGGCTGTAGCCATTTGGCTGTGTGCTGGGTGGGACAGGCCTCATGATGGAAGGCTCTTTGTCACTGTCACTCTCTTCCTCACATCTATGTATGTCTACTTTTGGCATATTATAGTGTGTTGTCCTTGGATATATGTCTGTATTCCTATCCAATGTGTGTGCAAAGCATGACTGGTGCATACTGAGGAGTGTATGCACTAACATCTGCAATTGTCAGATATGTATGGTCCACTGTTGTTGGCAGACATGGGCTTCATTTGTTTAAGTGTGTGAGCAAGCCCAGTATGCCCTTCTGTATTGAATGCATGGATCCATTCCAGGTAGTTTGTACTCCTGTGCAGACCTTTGTGTTCTACACCTACAGGTAGAAAACTGTTTCTGCAGGATATCTGTAGATCAGTTGGCAATATGGGGTCAACATGTGAAAGGGATAGTGTGTACTGTAGGTGTTTGTCTGTGCTACTTCTGTTACTTG
Source organism: Protopterus annectens (assembly GCF_019279795.1). Lineage (NCBI taxonomy): Eukaryota > Metazoa > Chordata > Ceratodontiformes > Protopteridae > Protopterus > Protopterus annectens. Next base: position 1,674,031,687 of record NC_056731.1, on the reverse strand, counting down.
GTACTGGTGATACCAGAGATATTCAGACATGTGTACTGTTATATACTGTGATGTTTTATGTCTTCAAGTGCTGTCAGGTGGACATTCTTGCTCAAGTGATGTCCTGGGGAACACAGGGTGAATGCAGCTGTGTCCAGTATTGTGGACAAACGTCTACATATTCATGGAAAATTATGCCATTCTGGAGGGGGAGCTGCAGACACTTGCTGCTGGGTCTGTGTATCCAGTTCACCACCTTGGTACAGTGCTGGCAGAGGATCCCATACTTGTACATCCATCGACTTGACGGTATGTCCTTATCTTGCTGTGGCAATACCTCACAGCTGTACAGCTTCACACAGATTAACTGAAGGCAGGGGTCATAAGTCAAGACCTTACCCCTATTGTGGTGTATGGGCAGGTTTGTAGCCACCCATTTTTGTGTTTGCAGCCAGGGATAGTATGTGCACATGGCTGTGTGTCAGACCTTGCACATTCCATGCTGCCCATGCTCCCACCCCCCCATTATTCCATCCTATTCCATACATTATGCATACATTCTCTGATATTTTCCCTAAAATTATCACCTCATCACAGCTGTGTTTTGGTGTTCATCCACAGTTCATGCAGTGGGACATGATGGACATGTTAATGTGGTTTGTCCACATGGCCTTGAATATGGCTTATGTGCAGTGTGTTATATTGTTAGTTGGGTGTCCATGACATAACATACATTGGCAGTACGGGTGAGACACAGGCCTTTGGCAGAGGCCTATAGGCCATTTGGTGGTGATGCAGGCCAGCTGTAGCAGGTCATTGCATTCTGTCAGTCCTACAGTCGCAGACTGCCATACAGTATATTCCCCTGGGGTGACAGGGTAGGTGTGCTAGGTGTTCATGCCAATACTGTCTATCAATATTGATCAGGTGGTGTGGATGCTGGCAGGGTGCTACTTACAGCTAGGGACACACCTGCATGGGACACCTGTACTACATGTGGCATTCTTTCACTATTGCCGTACACAGGTGAGGGTCATATTGTACCCATTCCCAACAGCAGGGATATGACCAGAGATGTACCTGTGGGTTGTGTTTGGGTGAGCTGGGTGCATGTGTGCTATGGACACTACTTGCATCTGACTCACAGATATGCATGGGGCATTCCAGTTATGCTGACTTGTGCAGGGATATCAGCTGTTTCCCAATACATCAGTCCTATCACCTTTGTGATCTGCAAGTGTTTGGCCAGATGACATCGGTATTCCCTACTACAAGCCCAGATAATGTGATGCATACCTGTATGTACAATTCCAAGGGTGTGTCCATTTCATGGTTACACAATATATACTGTATGTCTGGGGTACTTTCCCCTGTTTACTGCTTGTATATCTAGACCAATAGTCATGCCATGTCCATCTTTCAGATGTTGACACATATTACCACCATACATTTACAATGGCTTACTGCTAGCATGTGTTATACTGGGGGAATTGTCTTTGGCACTGCAGTTGTGAGGACTTGACCCTGTCATTGGTAGTAGTGGGCAATGGCCACCAAGTCAAACCTCAACATGGGTTCATAGGTTCATAGTTTGGTACTAGGCTATCTGCCCGAAGGCATTTATAAGCCTAGCCAGAATGTGTTCGCTTTCACCGCCCCCTTAGATAAGTTCCCTGTGCCTCTGTCCAGCAGAGCCGCTGAAGTGATCCCCGAGGTAAACTTTCTGTTTCCCATCCACTCATCAAGGTTTCTTTTGAAGAGTGTTAGCGAGGAGCTCTGCATAATGTAGACTGGGATCCTGTTCCAAAGTATGGGGAGTCTCTGGGACAGGAATCTATCCCTCCAGCATGTCCTATTTATTGCTGTGGTGAGGTTTAGATCCCTAGAATGTGTGGCTCGAGGGGATAAGGTTTTCTTTAGGTGGAGCATGTCCATCAATTCTGGGTTGGACATGGCCTTGTATGTCAGGCAGAGATCACCTCTGAGTAGGCGGTATGCAACTGAGTAACTCTGGAGTTTCTTCAGTCGAGCTGCATAGGGCATCTGTTTGAGGTCAGTGATCCTCTTGGTGAGGTACTTCTGTGGTCTTTCCAGCTGTTGTAGGTGTCTTGTAAGCTACAACCCAAATGGGGCATTTTACTTTATGATGGGTCTGATGAGTGATGAGTAGAGGGGCACAATGACCTCTTTTGATCTAGATGCGAACCCTTTTGTGATTAGGTGGGCCATGTAGAAGGATTTTCTAACCACTTTGGCAATGTGATTATCAAAGGTGAGATTACTATCTACTTGGGTCCCCAGATCCCTTATTACATCTTCCGTATTTAGGGGACTACCACCTATGTGGTAGTTTGTGGGTACTTTGTTTTTTCTAAAGGGGATGACTATGCACTTTTTGGCATTTAGCTTGAGGCCATAATTTTGACACCAGGTATCCGTCTCAGTGAGACCCTTTTGGAGGATGTCTGTGTCAGCTGAAGAGTCAATTATAGCCCCTAGTTTGCAGTTGTCTGCGAACTTGATCAGCCATAGTCCTTCTGTGCTTGCCTGTACCACTGAGAAGTATATGCCAAACAGGAGGGGTCCTAGGATTGAGTCCTGGGGAACGCCACTTGTAACCGGTTTAGAGTCAGACCTAGCTCTTGCAACTGTCACCATGTGAGTACTGTCCGTGAGCCAGCTGGAAACCCATCTTATGATGTAGGGGTTTATGTTCAGGCTGGTGAGCTTTTCTATAATACCAGAATGGGGAATGGTGTCGAAGGCCTTAGTGAGGTCTAGGTAGGCTGTGTGTACCGCCTTTCCCTCATCTATAGCCTTGGTAACTGTCTCAAAGAAGTCTACCAGGTTTAGGAGGCATGATCTGCCCTTAACAAAGCCCAACTGGGTAGGGTCCAGTGTTTGGTGGTTCCCAATGTCTCTGTTAATAAGTTTCATGGTGATGCGCTCCATAGCCTTGCAGACCAAGCTAGTCAGGCTTATAGGGTGATAGTACCCAGGGTCTGTTATGGCTCCACCTTTGTGGAGCGGAATAACCATTGCTGTGCACCACTCTATGGGTATGTAGCCTGTGGAGAAGCTGAGTTTGAACAGTGTGTTTAGGTGAGGGGTTAGTTCATCTTTGAGCTCATGCAGGACGCAGCCTGGGACACCATCCAGTCCCATTGATGCTGTGTTTTTGGCTTTGAAGAGGGCTGTTTTAACCTGAGTGTCTGTGATTTCAGGGACTCTACATTCTTCTGGTATGGTTATGGGCCCTTTTGGGGATGAGAGGGGGATGAAGCTTGTGCTGAACCTGTCTGCCAGGATGTTGTTGATATCGGTCACTTCAGTGTATTTTGTGCCATTCTGCACTAACTCCGAGCAGATCTGAGCATTGCCACTTAGATTCTTGACATAGCTAAAGATTGCCTTCTGGTTATCTTTGGAGTCCTTGGCAATTTTTCTTTCAAAGCTCGCCTTGGATGATTTGATGAGGGATCGTAGTTTCTTGCTGATACTGATCAGGGATGTCTTTCCTTCTTGGGATATTACTCTTTTCTGTACTAGTTTCCTCCTTCTATTGTTAAGTTTGTTTATGGCAGGAGTCCACCAGACTGGTTTCCTTTTCTTGGAAGAGTGAGTCTTGGTTTTGCTTGGGATGACATGATCCATGCATTCTTGTAGCTGCCCATAGAATGCATTAGTAAAGGATTTTGCAGCTTGGACAGTGTTATCCTTCAGCATGGGGGCTTTGAAACTTTCTACCTCGGTCTTAAGTAACGTGAAGTTTGCTTTTGAAAAGTTTTTCACTGTGGTTTTCTTGTCTGGGGATGGGGGCAGAATATGGATATCCAAAGTGATTTGTTTATGGTTGGATCTAACCAGTGAGGGGTTGACCTCTGGTGTGGAACACCAGTCGCCCATGTTGGTGATGACCAGGTCCAATATGTTATTACCTCTGGTGGGAGTGACCAGTTGAACAGGGCGTTTGAGTTTATAAATTCTAGGAAAAGTTGGGCAAAGGAGTTAGTACTTGAGTAGCTCTCCCAGTTAATGTTTGGGTAATTGAAATCACCCAATATTAGTGTGCTTGGTAGGACCGTTATGTTTCCCAGTGTTTCCAGAAATGCGGAATGAGGGTCCTGGGACATGGTGGGTGATCTGTAGCAAGCTACAATTTGAATTGCAGTTTTGCCCATTGTTAGTTGCACGTGGATGATCTCTGAAGCATCGTGCTGTGCCACTAACCTGGAGTGTGGGTATCCTTGATGAATATGGATACGCCCCCACCTTTTGTATTTTGGTTTGGGTTCTGTGGCCTAAATGTATGGTATGAGTTGTAGCCTGGTAGTGCTGGGGTGCTCTCTGGAGCCTTAAACCAGGTTTTTGTTACTACAAATATATCGATTTTCTCCATACTGAGGAGTACCTCAAGTGCATGCATTTTGAGGTTTAGACTTCTGGCATTGAGTAGCATTACCCTCAGTTTTTTGTTACTTGTGCTATTTATGGCGGTGGGTTTGTCTTTTGAGCCTTGCCTAAAAAAGGCACTATGGGGGTGGCAAGAGCCTTGGCCAGTAATCTAAAGCCTAAGGGTGACAGGGGCAAGCTGTCTCTAGCGAAGCAGCGTGGCTTGTCGAGCATGTCATCCCAGGCGGACAGACACTGGATCCCCTTTGAATGACACCAAAAACATAGCCAATTGTTGAAATCGAGAATTTTTTCTTTATACCGTGGTATCATTCTTGGTGAGGGCAGGATGCTACTCAGGGTCAGTGTAATACCGTTCTGGGCTACGTGATCAGAGATCTCTTCCATGTCTCTCTTCATGTAGTCCAGGGAGGTATGGCTCAGGTCATTCACACCAACATGGACAATGACAGAGTCATATTTTTACTTATTCTGGAGTGACCTGAGTGCTTGTGTTATATGCATACATATAATGCATACACATGCATACATACTGACCACTCTCACACAATATGAAACACACACCAACCTAACACGCACATACCTGCATATGGTAAAAATGCTACAATCTGTCCTGCTACCTTGGCCACCTCTGGTCATCTGTGCTCCACTGGTATTATACCTACACATACAGTTACTACATGTCTACATCAGATTGGGGGTGCACACCTGACTGTTACTACATTTCTACATAGGATGTGAGGGGGCACACCTGACTGTTACAACATGTGTACATCAGATTGGGGGGGCACACCAGACCATCACTACATTTCTACATAGGATTGGGGGGCACACCTGACTGTTACTACATGTCTACATAGGATTTGGGTGTGCACACCTGACTCTTACTACATTGCTACACAGAATTGGGGGGGGGGCACACTTGACTGTTTCTACATTTCTACATAGGATGGGGGGCACACCTGACAATTGTACTCATTTACTATGACTGTACTGGTATGTCAGGGACTCCATTTCATTCTGTTTTCTAACCTATCATGCTGACTAGAGGCATATCAGTGTACTACAGGTCTTAGGTTTGATTGACCTACATATTATTTTCTGACTTCCTACCCTTCAGAACTAACATCCCACTGCCTGACCTGATGTAGTCTGTCTGTGTAGGCCTGGGGGAGTGGTTACCCATAGGCATCATTCAGAGGCCTTAGCACAGCCTTTGTTTGTGTTTGTCTACACCTGTCCTGCTGTTTGAGACTGTTGTTGGGTATGCAAACCTCCCTGACTGGCATGTGTCTGTCATATGGACACACATGTGGCCCAGCACATTTTCTGCAGTGGGTTTTGTCACCATGTGTAGTACTGGCTACTATGGTGACACCAGTATTTTTTAAAGATCTCGTGCTGCCACTATAAGTGTCTACTATCTGCCGGCATCCCATTCAGCCAAATGATTCCCTTGCATGCTCACATCCATACCATAGATACAGGTAACAACACATACTACGCCATTCGGCAGTTGGTAAGGAGACTGACTTACCTTGTGGGTGTGCCAGTATTGTGGATGGTGCTGGAGGGCTGCCTATGTCAGATGCACATAGCACACTCCCTATACATGGTTGAGCACAGGTAGTAACATGTTTGGCATCCCTTTTACTGTATGTGCGAGTCAGAGAGAGGTGTCATTCCCTGGGTCCCTCCTGTGTCAGTGTATGTGCTATGCATTGACCCTTTGCCAAGGCCAGGGCATACTGGGCATGCATCCTTCTACCTACTGGGCAGGCTCAGGTTGTTCTTCATCTGAGTCACTCTGTGCCTGTGCAGGCCTTGGCAATGGTGGGGAGCTGTGTGGCCCAGCCCTGTGCTGTTCCTGCTGCAGCTATTTATACAGGATCATATTGTGTAGCATGGCACATAAGATGACAATTTGAGTACGTGTATCTGGGGAGTACTGCAAGGCTCCACCAGATGTGTCCAGGCACCAGAACCATGAATTGGGCACCCCAAACACATGCTCTATTACAACTCTGGTCTGTGCGTATGCCTCATTATGGAGTTCTTGTTCGGGTGTGTGTGTATTTCTGATGGGTGTCATCAGTCACGGCTCCAGTGCGTAACCAGCATCCCCCACTAGGTGACCATAAGTGATGTCCCCTCTGGAAAATCTCTGGTACAGCTGTGTCAGATGCCAGATGTGGGAATCGTAATAGCTTCCAGGGCAGCCAGCACACACATTCATTATAATGCCCTGGGCATCTCACATTACCTGGCAGTTGATGGAGGGGGAAGCCCTTGCAGTTGATGTAGACCCTACCCCACTCACCAGGTGGGGTTTTGATGTGTATATGCATGCAGTCCATAGCACTCACTACCTCAGGGTGTTCTGCCATTTCGTGGAAGAGATACATATTGCTGGCCAATGCCTTACAGGTGTTGAGGAAATATACATGCTCACCGGCATGTGCTGACATAGCATCTAGGAACTGGTTGAGTACCCTGGATGCTGATGCCTGTGAGATCCCCATCATATCCCCAGTTGGCCTTTGGAAGGTACCTGTGGCTAGTATTCTTAGGCCTACACATACCTTGGTATCCACTAGGATGAGTTCCCCTCTGTTAGTTATATATGCGAGGCATGGCCAGCACAGCTGAACAATTTGCTGTAGGAGGTCCCTGTCCACCCTATAGTGCTCCACTATCTCCAGCTCATGTAGCCCCTGGTAGGTTACCCTGGGTCTGTACACTCTTCTCCGTCTTCTCACTGTGGGTTGGTCGACAGCATTCTCATCCGCACCACCCTCAGCCTCTTCCACATGTTGTATGATAGCTATTGCAGCCCCTATAATTTTGTTGCTTTGTTTGTTAAAAAATCCCCACTTGTATACACTGGTGGTGTACAGCATGTGGGAAAAACCAGAGGGAAAGGTGTTTGCAGAGTTTATAGTAGTGTTTTGGGCTGGGCTGGGCTGCTGCCTGTGTAATTGGCTGATTCTGATACATTTCACCTGTCAGCTATGCTAGCTCTCCTTGATTACCTTCCTACTGCTGTTTTCCCTTCCCATTGCCTTCCTGTTGAAGCCTGGTGGCGCCCCGTGCAAACACAGTGCTCAGATGTGCACAGAGCTGCTATTTCCTGGTTTACTTTTTTCTTCCTTTAATACCTGGTACACGGCATGCACACCCGCTTAGGCAATGCAAAGAGTGCTAGGCAGCTTCAGACACACCCCCTTGCTTAGTTCTGCTAAGCTAAGGGCAAACCCAAGCCACAGGACTCCAATCTACTTACACTATGCCTAACTATGATGTTAATTAACTCCTAGGCTTGCACCAAGCTATTTCTGCTCTTACACTGTTGGGTGCTGACTAGCATGCAGGGGAAATCTGGGATTCAGTATCATTACCCTCATTTGCATAGGATTGCCTGCTGATGCATAATTACATGTCCCAAACTGAGCCTCCCCCCTTAGTAGCCACTATTCACTGGCCACGTTGTCTTCTGCCTGCCATTGAGTATAATGGCAAAATAGTGATTTTGGGTAGAATGCTTATTTTAGTTTTTTTTTAAATTTTTCACTCGATCCCGTTTGCGCACCGCTGCCCTACACTTAAACAGCTGAGACTGATTAAAAAAAAAAAGTTGATTTTTTTATTTTTGTAACTATTTTCCATGCCAATGGCCATATATTTGGCGATTGGTATGCTTTCTACTTAATATCCACCCTTTATTTTGAGCTGTCATGGCTCTGTTTTGTAGTTTGCAGAAATGCACTCGGTTACTGGCCGAGAACATTTCTGCAGATTACACTAGTCTTGCATGGCCAGCTTCCAGCTTCCTGGATCGCAAATTCACCTCATTTGCATGGATTTCACCTGTAAATGGGGTAATTTGCATACAGGGGCTGAGACTGTGCAGGACTTGTGCAAGAGCGCTTGTGCACGTCCTTACAGCTTATTCCTGGATCGCACGGCAGACATATTGCCTGCTGGAGCTCCTGCACTAGTCCTGCACACCGTGCAGGGCTTGCTGAATCTGGAGGACAGTCTCAGTTCAGTAAGCACTTTCATTCTAAACAGAACTTCATCAAAGTGAAACATAATCCAAGTTGTATCAATATATATCATTCCAAAGACCACATGGCACATCACATGATCAGTCCTTAAGCTTCTTTCCTTCGGGAAAGCTATACATTTTTCTTTATCATTTATACCAACACAGCAGTATGCATACTTTCTTGTCTAAATCCTCCCCTCCATCAAATCTAAAAAAAAATAATGTTTACCTTCATCCAAAACTGTCAAAAAATTGTTGGATATTTCAGAATGTCTAAAAAGGGCATTCCTGACATCTCCTGTATTGACTGCATACATATATTCATATTTTCTTTTATATAACACCCTGATGGTTTTGCCTCCATAAAATGCATCACATTTTGTATAGCAGGCAACATATACCACAAATATTGATTTACAATTAAAGGTGCCCAAAACCTTAACTTTCATACCATTCAATTTATCCTCCATGATACAAACATATTTACAATAATTGCAGTCAAAACATTTCAGCATTCCTTTAGGAGCAACCTTGTAATTAGTAATTAAATTACAAAAGCCTTTTTGAAACACATCTTTAAGGCTTACTCCCCTTTTCGTAACAAAAAAGGATTATCTTTTCTGTTAATATTTTCAGGGAAACCAGTGAATATTTTCTAGTTATTTTGAATAAAGTTTTTAATATAATTTATATCACTTGAAGCTTTTAATAACATCACCTAACTTTAATTATTTTCCTTCCTTCTTTCGTTATTGCTCTGTAATGACAGCCTATATTGTTTTCACTTTTTATTTTTGTCACTAATTACTTCTTTATACATATTTGCCACTAGTGTTTCCTGATAACCTCGTTAATATTTTTAAACAATGCTCTACTTTCTTCTTCAGTAAACTTACTTTAATCTGTCAGTCTACACACCTATATGAATTGTCCTTTAAATATGTTCTTTCTTTTCTGATTTTTTTAATATGTGCTGTTGCAATTAAATACAAGTTACTTTGTACTTCTTTTTTATGGATCTTAGTTTAAAGCAAATCATCCTTTTTGTAAACATATAGATCCAAAACCTAATAGCAAACCAATCATAGTTAAATGAAAAAAAATAACTGCATATATTATTAAAGTAATACATAAAATTAGTTAGCTGTGACAAACTTCCTCTCAATACAATAAATATATCATCAATAAAATGAGCAGAAAATAAAATACATTTTGTATTCTGAGTTTTCAAAATGAATTCATTTTCTATCCTGTCATAAATACATTGGCATAGCAGAGGGCCTTAGTTGCCACCATCGCCATGCTGTTATGCTGTTTAAAAATGTGTGGCAAATTTAAAGAAAATGAAAATCCAAATCACATCAAGGATTTCAATCAAAAGCCTGCATTTTGAATCAGAAAAACATTTGACTACAAACAACTGTCTTTGTGCAGTTTTTAAATCTACATAATTAGGTACAACAGTGTAAAATAATCTTACATCAATTGTTACTAAGAAATCCATTTCATTCATTCGAAGGCTTGCAATCTTAATAACAAAATCAAATGAATCCCTAATAATAAACTTACTTTTATAGATAACTATCTGCAAGAAATTATCCACAAATATTGCCAATGTCTCTGTTTTATTACCATTCCCTGCTATAATAGATACCAAAGCATATTTTACCAAATTCTTATGTAATTTAGGCAGACCAAAGACACAACTAATTCTTAGAGACTTTTATTCTAAGGTAAGGAGAGCAAGACTATGTCCAATCTGTGTAAAGTGCTCTGTGATCATTTTGCATTTATTAGTTTTCTGTTTTCCAAATTTACACTGTTTCCTGTTGTTTTTGCCTTTGTTTTACTGCAGTTTCTTTTACATTATTTTTTTTTACTTTAGTTTGGATTTTCTTTGGGTTTTAAAATGCCTTCATTTACAGACAGTTACAAAATATTTGTATTATACTTTTTGACTGCAAAAGAAATAACTGTAGCCCAGCAGTAGCAGGAGATGAGAATCAGCATTTAATTTATGGTCAGCAGAACAGTTCTATCTCAATTGTGTCAGGTGCTTAGATGTTGTATTTTATTTTGGTGAGCAGAACAGGAGAATATTTAATCTGAGTGGGCTTTCAGGTAAAGCTGCTATATACGAGCTTGGATTTCTTAGTTTGGCAGACTTACATTGTTTCTTGTTTATACTCTTTGATAGCTATTATATAAAGTAAAATATTTTCCACAAAGCAATAATGTAGAAGAAATGTTTGCTTTTGATGCAAAGTTTGAAATAAGAAATGTTTGCTGCAATGCAAAAGAAAACTTTGCTTTTAATACAAGGTTTGAAATAATGTAAAAGTAAAACATTCTTTTTTAACAATGCAGTAATGTGACATGCAAGGCTTGAACTGCAAAGTAAAAAATATTTATGGAAAGTATAACATGCTTAGCAGCTTAGCACAGCAATGTGTCAGTTAGACACCAGTTAGAACAATTTCATAGAAAAATATAAAACATGCTTAGTTTAACTTATCTGTGAATATATGTGGCTTAGAGATGGCTCACAGAAAAAAGAAAACGTGTTTAGTTTAGTTTATGTTTGAAAACATGTGGTTGTGGGCTTAAACTCCATGGTAAAATGGCATCCTGTTATGACAAACTGGAGCATACAAAGAAGGAAACTGTTGAGATATTTGATGTTTTAAAAGGAAATAACAAGAACTTTTTGTGAGTCTCCAGGTGCAGAAATGAAAGAAATAAAATACAGACACTTCAACCAATGCAAAGATGACATGAAACAAAAATCAGTCATGCAAACCACAAAGACAAAAAAAAAAAAAAAAACAATACCTGCTGCTGTCTAAAAGTGTATAAGCTGGACACTGCTTGCTCTTTTTTAGAGCCGTCTTGATCAAGTGTGCATTGATCCTAGGCACAACACAGTTCGTGAGAAGCAAAGACTTTTCTAGCTATGTTATAATAGAAATGAAATAACTCAGACATTATAACTGATTGGCAATATTTGTTTCCTGCAATAAAGTATAACTGATACAGTAGTCTGTTGTTAGTCTGGTCACTTTGCCATTTTATATAATTTAACAGTGGCAAATGTGGCCTTTGATATCTGTTACCAGCAGTTATTGTTCATTTGGCACCATCATCTTTACGTCAGTTCAACAGGTTGACAATTTCCAGTGCTTCTCCTAGGTGGAATCAGAGTTACGTCACTGTACCTGTCCAGAGACATTTCACCATCAATTCTTCTGTTGAAGGAAACTGTTTCTTTGAAGTGACTTCAGCCTGATCACCTGTTTGTTATCTATGGAAAATATGGTAAATTCTTCACAGTTATAACATGGATGCCATTAAAGACGTACGTGTAAAATGCTATCATACAATAGAGATATATTTACATGATACACCAACCAAAGTCTGGTCTCTTTTACAGAAATGGTTCTTCTATGTCAGAAGTTAAATGTAAATCTGGTATTTTTAATGCTCAAAAATTTGACAAAGCCTGTCTTTGTAAATGGGTATATGTTTATGATCAATATATGGGAAAGTGTAAAGTAATTCAGGAAGACTATTTTTATATGTGGAAGTAAATTTCCACAATTATGTCTGTCATGTCACAAGACTCTAGTATGTAAGCCATATAATAAGATATATCCTATTTTGTCAAAGGAAATGTTTGATTCTATTGTTAAGACTTCTTCAGATACAAAACAGTTAAATGTACCTTCTGCAGTCATGCCTTTATCAGATATGATAAAAACTGTAGATGATTTTCTTCAATTACTTAAGACTTTAACTAAATATAATGTGGCAAAAATGTATGATGACTATTATCAGGAATGTAATAAACTACATGAACATGTTACTGATGAGAAAAAACAAGATGAGGATTTAAAACATCATTCAGCATATTTACAGAAAAAATATTACAAATGCACAAGAAGAAAGTTCTGAGATAGTGAGATATATTAGTAAACTTTTAACAGGTGTTTTAAAAGCCTTTCATACCTTGTCTCAGGATAGAAGTAAGGGACAGGAATGCCATCTTTAGGCAGAGACTGAAAATACCATTCAGACTTCAAAAGATGAAATTTATATTTTAAAACAAGAATTGGCTAGAGCCCAACAAGATTTACTAAGGGCACAAACTACAAACCTTAATTTAACAAGACAATTAGAAAGAGCCCAGGAAGATTTAGAATGGGCACAAAATACATCAATTGACATTGCACAGGGATCAGCGGGAATGGCAGTTATTTCTCCTGCTGAAATTTATCAACAATCTCATTTATTGTAGACTCTGCCTCAGTAGCAAGACAAAAAGGTATTTTTTTCAATATGCTGGTGTTTGAAGAATGGTTGACATACAGTGTGGGGTCTACTTGGAATGATGCTCTGGGCAGATTTTTTTTGCATTTATTCCCAAATGTTTAAAGTCATATATAGAGGCAGAAAAATGTTCCCTAGACAGTAGGACAGCTTGTATGGCAGCTATTCTTAAAGCATACACTCAGGGTCAACCTTTGACACCTGAATTACTTGATTATTTTAAAATCACCATTTCGGACAAATTGATGGAACAAGCTGACCATTTTAAGTTAGCTGTTCAGGTAGTCTATGGTAAAAACGATGACCAAATGAAAGAACCAGAGGTGCAAAAATTGTTAATACATACCTTTTTAAAACAGATAACTGGAGTACTGAGTGATATTATATACATTCATGAATTAGGGTCTAAGACCTTAGAAGAAGTGGTTCAAAAACTCATACATGGTAAGACAATGAAGGATGATGGAAAGTTATGTACACATAATATCTTTTGTGTAGATGGTGAATAAGTGTTGATTTTATTGGGAAAGGATGAGGACATAGTAGGTGGTCTGTTGAAAGGACAGGGGAACCATGAGCGGCTTCTGCTCCAGCAATGGTAAGGGTAGATACACAAGGTAGCTCAGTAAAACAAGTGGTATGTTTTACTTGCAAAAAAATAGGTCATATTAAACAGGATTGTCAATATTATAAATGATGGAAAGCAAGCCAAATGCAAAAAAGTATATATGCAGAAAATACTGATTTTTCTAAACATAAATCTAGGGAACAAAATCAAGAAAAGAGAGGCATAAATGATGACAAATGATCAAAGGATCAAAGTTGAAATGATTCAGGGGAAAATAAGGCATGTCCTGTAGAATACACAGAAAATCCACCATATAATCCTTCATATGCCATGGGTCAGGAAATAAAATGTGATATAGAAAGTACAAAATACACTCTAGACAGTGATGACATGAATAGTCAGTGAGAAACAGAGGATGTTGTCTGTGTAATTAGAGACATACCCAGGATAATTGTTCAAAGCAAATTTGATTCCGATTAGGGGGGGTGCCCCCCACCCAAGTAACTTTTCTGACTACTTTCAAATGCAAAAAGGATAGACATCCATAAGCAGATGTATGGGTGGAAGGGACATTATGGAAGGATATTTTAATTGACACTGGGGTGGCAGTCTCAGTCACTAACAAATAGTTACCTATTAATCCATTAAAGCAATCCTATATTCAAGATTTTGATGGCAGCACTTGCATGACTGTGGCTAGCAAACCAGTTAAAATCAGTTTCAAAGAAAATGGAACTCCAGTGAAGGCCACATTTCTTATGAATTCCAGTTGTGGAACAGCAATTCTCAGGGTAGATATCTTAGGCAAACTGGGAATAGTAAATGACTTTACTAACAGGGTTCTGTGGACCACCAGTGAAGATGACAAACCTAACACTATTGAATAATTTTCCTGTTTTGTGATAGATGTAGACAAGTACAAAAAAGACATTGACAAAAGACACTCAGAGATGCAGGACAAATGGGAAAAAAATTAAGCAACAATTTCAGCCCTTATGGGCAACTTCAAAGACAGATTGTGGTAAATTAGAAGTGCCAATCGGTGTAGGTAGCCTCAGTGATTACATTCCACCATTTCAGAAGCAATGTCCAATTCCCAAAGAGGTGGAAAAGGATATGAAAAGGTGTATAGAAGAATGGGAGCAGGTAGGCATAATACAGAAAAGTCATATCACACAAATTCATCAATTTGGCCAGTGAAAAAGAAGGATGGAATTTACAGATTAGTTATTGATTTATGCAAAGTTAATCAATTCACGACCCCTCATGCACATTTGGTCCCGACGGTGGTGGAATTAGTAGCAACAATAAAACCTCAAAGTAAATGGCTCAGTCATTGATTTAGCTAATGGATTTTTTGCAGTCCCTTACAAAAGAAAAATTGGAAACTGATTGCTTTTACCTTTGACAATCAACAGTATGTAATGACCTGATTACCAGAGGGATTTCAAAATAGCCCTGTGATTTTTCACCAAGTTGTAGGGGAAATTTGAAAACCCTGAGAGACAGAAGACAGTGTCATTCATTACATGCGTGACATCCTCATTCAATCAGAAATGGTAGAACAGCATGAAAAACTTTCTAAGAAAGTTTTAAATACACTACAGGATGCAGGATTCAAAGTTAACAGTGAAAAGGTTCAGATCTTTTCACAGGAAGTGAAGTTTTTGGGAACAATAGTCTGTCACACTGTTATATCTCCTTGTAAGGAGAGAGTAAAAGGAATTCTGGAATTGCTTCAGCCATTGACCATTTCAGAATTGCATAACTTTCTAGGGATCATAAACTATAACAGAGAGTTATAGGTTCATAGGTTCATAGGTTGGTACTAGGCTATTGGCCCTAGGGCCTATGGAAGCCTAGGCATAACAATTCCCTGGATATTTCTTCCCACAATATTTACTTCTTCAGTGTAGGTAGTCCCAGTGATTACATTCCACCATTTCAGAAGTTATAAAAGATTACGCAGCGGCTGCTGCTCCCCTATATAAAAATGTTAGTTGATCAAAAGGAGGAACCACGTTTGAAATGGGGATGGAAGGAGGAAGAGGCTTTTGAACTCCTAAAGAAAAAATTCTTACAGGCCACTGAACTAGTAGCACCTGACGATAAGCAAAGTTTCATTTTACAGGCAGCTGCAAGAAATTAGACCATTTGGTAGTTCTCCTGCAATACTGACCTCAGGAAAATGAGAACAAGGTTAAAAGGACACTCCAACCAGTGACTTTCTGCAGCCAGAGGTTAACCCCAGTTGAGAAGGGGTATCACCCATGCATTCATCAACTGTTTGCCATTTATTGGGGAATCAAACAAATGGAATATTTGACAGTCTTTTGAAAAATAATTGTGCAGACACCACATCAGTCTATTAAGATTCTACTAAATTCCACGGAAATGAATAAAATCACAAAAGAGGTGAGTCAGACCATTCTATGCAAAATGGATGACTCCATTCGGTACTAGGAATGTACAAATACAGACAGGAGACGAGTATTATATTTCAGATCTTGTCAATAGTAATGGAAAAACCCATAATTGTGTTCAGAGTTCAGAACTCCCAGAAGCCTCGCCTTTAAATTCACATTTCCAAAGTAGTTTACCCACAATTTATGTAGATGGGACGAGAGTTTGGAAAGATGGGAAATATTTGACAGGACTGTGGTAATCCCAGGAGAAGGCCAAAAGCCTATTCTGAAGAAACTGCCAGATTATATGTCAGCTCAAAGGGCAGAATTAGAAGCAGTAAAATATGTGCACAACATTTTGAAACTGTCAGTATTTACAGTGACAGTGCCTATTTGGTAAAGTCTTTATGCTTACACATGGCAGTTTGGGCCAGAAGGGGATTCATCGATATTGTTGGCAAACCCCTAAAACATGCTCCAGTATTACGGGAGTTACGGCATTGATTACCCAGAACAATTTACTGGGACAATTTAGTATTGTCAAAATCAAAACACATCAAAAAAGTAACACAGAAGAGGCTAGAGGAAATGCTTTGGTGGATGCCAAGGCAAAACAAGCGGCTGAAACAAGTGAATGGCTAGAATCACATGAGTGTTTTGAGCATGCAGACACGGTAATGTCAGTTGACAAAACTACACCTGTAAAAACGCAGGATTTGGCAACCCTTCGAAAACAGAAAAGAATTCCTAAAGAACCGGATGGGTGTATGAAGGAAGGGGATGCCAAACAGGCAATTGTTGTCTATCCAATACCAGATGGGAAAAAAATACCATATGTCCTGGGAGATCTAGCTAGACAGTTGGTTGCATATAATCACAAGATTTTGGGCCACAAAGGTACAGAGAAGTTATGGAGTATAGTGAAACAGAAGATGTGGAATCCATTCCTAAAACAGCTGTGTAAGACAGTATTAGAGGGCTGTTTGGTTTGTCTACAAACTAATGCGAATGTAAAGAAACCTCAGTTGCATAGAGTACCAGTGGCAGATGTGCCAATGTACGCTATCCAGGTAAATTATGCAGGGCCCCTTCCAGCTGCAAAAGGGGGATACATATATCTGTTAGTGGTGGTTAATGTGTTTTCAAAGTGGATAGAAGTAATTCTCACTGAGTATGACGGCTAAAGCCATGGTGGAGGCATTATGGAAAAACATTTTTGTCCACTGGGGATGGCCTTGGGTTATAGAATCAGATAATGGACCACAGTTTACAAGCCATATAATGTGACATTTGTGCATATTGTTGGGGATTTAGCACAGGTTTCATGTTCCATACCATCCACAGACCAATGGAATCATTAAAAGGATGAACTGGACAATCAAATAAAAGTTAAAAAAGGCATTCTTGGAAAAAGGCAAGGATTAGGTGAAATATTTGCCAGGTCCTCTATTAGGCATTATGGCTACACCTAACAGTAAAACAGGAATTTCACCTTTTGAGGTGATGACAGGGAGGAAAATGTCCCTCACACTTCCTTGTGACTCCAAAACAGTGGGTAACCGACCGTTACTGACAGCAGTAGAACACCTAAAATGGTTAAAAGATATATAGGAGGTATGTGACACTATAGTCAGAGAACAGGCTTACTGTCTGTAGAAGGAAATGGCAGTGCTTCCTGAGAAAATGAAACTACAGTGCAGAAATGAGGTGCTTATAAAAAACTTCCAGAAAGGGGGAACATGGGATAGTGACAAGGTCCGTATGAGGTGACAGAACAGATAGGGCCATTAGTATACAGAGTACAAAACGTAAGCAAGGAAAAGATTAATCCTAGGAAATAGGGGACATCCAAGCAAAGGCAACACACCATATTGGTTCATAGAGATCAGTGTAAGTTAATAAAAGTCAAACAGTGTTAGGAAAGTAAAAGTATGTTTAAATTTGTTTCTAGATGCTGATATTCCCATTTAGAATAAAGTCAGAAAAAAACGGAGGAAACTAGACCTAACACATGGAAATGCAAGCTTTGGGGATGCATGTTAATAATCATATGCATTCTGATGCTATTGTATATATTGTTTATAATAGAGATGTATGGACAGGACAAGGGAATCCAAAAAAGAGATGTAAATACAAAAGAAAATAAAAAAATTGCAAAGAAAAACTATATGCAATGGGGAGAGCTGCTCAGGTATAACAGATCACGAGAACAGGGGCATTATGATTGGATACCTGATTTCAATACATTTCTGGCCATGCAAAATTTGTTTGAAAGGCACATAATAACTCAAATTGTTGGGTTTGTAGCCACATTCTTTACAGAAAGAAAATGCAATAACATGCAGTCCCTGTAGAGGTTACAGATACAGGATTTATGTTTAATGGGTCTTATAAAAATAGTAATAAAACAATCAACCGTAAAAGAACATTTACAGTTGATGGAAACAAAAAGAGGGATACTCTGTTTTCAAAAGAAATGTGCAGTTAGGGTTGGTATTCGTAATTGTAACGATTCCATCCCTTTACATCAGCTCTGGTCACATAAAAAGCTTGAATATCATAAAAGGGGTCAATAAAATAAAAACAGTATGGGAGTTAACACATAATACTTCTTTTAAGGAAGGGATGAAAGACTTCTTTAAGAGTAATGTTATGATTGATTCAATAGACCAAGAGAAGGTTACAATACTGGCAAAAGGGAATAATGCTTACAAATGGCTAACAATGGGATGGCGGGGATCCTGTTACATAGGGTATGCAGTTCCAATGATGAGAATTACTCACACATTACCAGACGACATGGTAAGAAATCACCAGAAAAAAGAGGGAGGCTCATGATAGTTTTTCCAAAATAAGGAAAGATATAAAACAGTTGGACATAGGAGATGGTGTTATCTCAGGAGCTGGGATCTGATTTGGTGCCGCTAAGGCAATATGGAAATTACGGAAAGTTGCAAAGCTGATGGAAGTATTAGTAAATGCAACTTATGGAGCTATCTCAGATATAACAGAGGAGATGGTAACAATGAGGACAATGGTCCACCAAAACAGGATGGCTTTAGATTACTTGCTTGCTAGTCAGGGGGTATGCTCTCTGGTGGGAGCAGAATGCCGTGCATTTATTCTTGATAAATCAGAATCTGTATGGCAATATATGGAGAGAATTGCTGAGGTTTCCTTGAAATCCAGGAAAACATGGAATACAGGGTGGTCCAATTGGTTAAGTGGACTGTTTTCAGGTTGGTGGGGTACCATAATCATGGCATTGATTGCCTTCATTGCCATTATCTTTTTATCTGTGATGATTTGTATGTGTGTTAAAATCTGCATTAATAAAACTATTAATCAAGTAACTATTGTTAACAATGAAGAAATGGTATTAAGTACAGATGATTGCATTTTCCTGTAGATTGCATTTTTCTTTGGCTTAATTAAAACAAAAAGGGGGGAATTGATACATATTATATAAAGTAGAATATTTTCCTCAAAGCAATAATGTAAAAGAAATGTTTGCTTTTGATGCAAAGTTTGAAATAAATGTTTGCTATAATGCAAAAGAAAAGTTTGCTTTTAATACAAGGTTTGAAATAATGTAAAAGGAAAACATTCTTTTTCTAAAGTGCAGAAATGTAACATGCAAGGCTTGAACTGCAAAGTTAAAATAGATGTGGAAAGTATAACATGCTTAGCACAGCAGCTATGTGTCAGACACCTGTTAGAACAATTTTGTAGAAAAATATAAAACATACTTAGTTTAACTTATTTGTGAATATATGTGGTTTAGAGATGGTTCACAGAAAAAAGAAAACATCTAGTTTAGCTTGTTTGTGAAAACGTGGCTGCGGGCTTAAACTGTCATGGTAAAATGGCATCCTGTTATGACAAACTGGAGCATACAAAGAAGGAAACTGTTGAGACAGCTGATATTTTAAAAGGAAATAACAAGGAATTTTTGTGAGTCTCCATGTGCAGAAATGAAACAAATAAAATACAGACACTTCAACTGACGTGAAGATGACATGAAACAAAAATCAGTCATGCAAACCACAAAGATATTAAAAAACAACACCTGCTGCTATCTAAAAGTGCATGTAAGCTGGACACTGCTTGCTCTTCTTTACAGCCATCTTGATCAAGTGTGCATTGATCCCAGGCATGACACAGTTCATGAGAAGCAAAGATTTTTTTCTAGCTGTTATAATAGAATTGAAATAACTCAGACATTATAACTACTTTTAATATTTGTTTCCTGCAATAAAGTAAAACGGATACAGTAGTACACTGTGAATCTGGTCACTTAGCCATTTTAAATAATTTAACACTCATGTTTCATTCCAGTCTGGTTCACACACACACACACACACACACACACACACACACACACACACACACACACACACACACTAATGCATTAGCATGAGGCTTCCTCAATGAAACCACTGTCCACACTAAGACCCCCACGAGGGGAATATCATAGTGGTAGAACAGTCTCTGAATGAGAAAGGGTTACTTTGATGTGGAAGCCTTACAAGATAAAGATTCTTCACTGTGGTATGCCTTTCAGAATCCCAGGGAAGGTAAGATGCAACATTTTTATTTAAGGTAAAATGCACAGGACCAGGTTTAAATTGTTTGAACTGCCAGGTAGAGCTGCTCTCTGAGCATTTTGGATTTCTTAGAGTGCTGTTTTTTGCGTTTTGCTCTTCAAATGCTTGTTTTATTTTAAATTAGTTGTTTTACTATAAATTGTTTTTTTTTTCTTAAAGTATTAAAGCTGCTCTTGGTTAGGGCCAGTTCGCAGAACTGTATGTTTCAATCTTTGACTGCAAAGATATCCAATTTATGAGAGGAGCTGAAAAATATCATTTTTACTTTCAGATAAGCAGAAGAGGACAAGGTTTAATCTTTGAAAACTACCAGTTAAAGCTCCTCTGTCAACTCTCTGGATATGTCTTTTTTTTTCACTGTTTGCATGCATGCATTATTTCTTGCATTTTGCTCTTGTGATATTGCAGTGTGTTACATTTGGGTTGTACCTTTGACTTCAAAGGGAGTAATAGTATTTGAATTATGAAAGGGGTGAGAAGTAGGATTTTTATTTAAAGTAAGCAGGTAAACAACAAACGACAAGATTTATCTGTGTGAGTTGCTGTTAAAGCTGTTCTGTGAACACTGGGTTAATGGGGGGGGTCTTGGCTATTTTTGCATTGTCTATATTATTTACTGTTTGTTATATATTATATGTCAAATTCTTTCTGGGGCATTCTAAAAAAAATCTTGTTTAGGGCTAGTTAGAAAAGCATCTGTTTTGCAATTTTGACTGCAAACAAGCTATAAAAGAAGGAGAAAAGCAGCACGTCAGGTAAATGAAATTGGACAAGGTTGAATCTGCTTCAGCATGTAAAGCAGCACCATGATCATTTCTTTATTTGTTTATAGTTTGCATACCTAAATTGTTTCATGTCTTTTGATCTTGATTCATTGTAGTTTGTTTTGCTTTAAAATTTTGTTTTATTTTGTTTTATCTTTCTAGGAGTATTAAAAATGATAATCTTTATGGTGCGATACCAACCGTTCATCTTGCATTCTTTGATTGTAAAGGGCTTAACCTGATTTTAATTTTGGCAGGAGATGGAAAGCAGAAGTTTTATCTAAGAAAAGCAGAGATGCACAAAGTTTAATCTATTTGAGCTGCTAAGTAGAGCTATTCTTTGACCTTGCTGAATGTCATGATTTATGAATATTTTCAAGCAGTGTAACAACTACTTCAATTTTAATTACAACTCTTTCCTTCTGTACCATTTAGATTTTACTTTGTGAGAGATGTAGATTCTTAGTTTGGACGTATGTCTCTCGACAACATAGAGTGTTTTTTTTCAAACACCTTTATTGACTTATCACTTGTGACATAGGCAAATTTGCATTCATATAAAAGTAATTAAACTATAACATAACAAACATTATATTTCACATATATTGTTATATATCATACAACCTAAGCAATATTACATAAATTATTCAATTATTGCTTTTTTAAACAAAACAAATCATTAAACCATCACTTGCTACATATGTACCAACATATGCCAGCTTGCTAAAAAAGATATGCGTAAGCTATCCAAGCCCTTATGTAGCAAACCCAACCACCTAGAGGTGCACACATATCTTTACCTAACCTGATCCCAAACATACTGTCCCTCGGCTAGTCAGGCTATAATAGACGAGTCTTTGTGGGTTCCATTCAAACAGCTTTATTATGTACAAACACATCAGGATTAAGGCTTCATGACTTTTCCCCAGATTTACTAATCTTCTGTGCAGGACTAGCTTTGTCCTGCTCGGAAGCAGCCATTTAGGAGCAGGATGGTAGCGTGCCATGCATATTAATGAAGGTGCGCTGCCTGAGCTCCAAATCTTACATGAAGTGTGTAAGAGTGCAGGGGCATGTCTGAGAGCAGAGCTCTCAGAATATACATACCCCCACAATGAAGAACAGCAGAAAAGGCCAAAAGAATGAGAGAGACCACTCATAGGTGTCTGCATACCCCCAGCAACATCCCCACAAATGTACAACAGCAATAGTAAATACAAACAAAATAAACATACCATTTTTTTTTATAAATCAGATTAAAGCTAACCGTAGATGCACGAGTTTGCCCATCGCTTAGCTATGGTTAATACAGCTTAAATGGCTGAAGAGGATAAAAAGGAATATATATGCAAATGAAGCAGTAGAGCAATAGTGTAGTGGGCAGAGCATTCGCCTTACAAGCAGGCATTCCTGGATCGAGTCCCACTGCAGCACAGTCTATTTTCCATGTCAAATCACATTATGACCAATATTTTAGTTGCATAACCTACTAAATAACATATTTGTGAACTGGAGTATCGCATTAAATGCAGATGTGAGGTGTCAGTGTCATAATGTTGCAAAGTCCACAGATAATCACATGTGCTCCATAGAGTATATGTACACAGGAATCATGGATACAAATGGAATGTAAAATGTGTAATGAATGAAAACTCCATACAGCTTCCAAATCCCCCACATTCCCAAGAACCATTAGATGTTACTGTCTAAATTAGTGCAGTGGTAAATAGGAGTAAGCACTATTAAGCAAGTGTAAGCACTATTAAGCAGTAGTAAGCATATGTAAGCAGTAGTAAGTGGGTTTAAGCCCATTTGTGCGGGGGTAAGCAATGCGCTACAAAGGTTAAGCAATATTGAAGCTAACTCTCTGTAAGCATATTTAACTGGAGGTTAGCATTGCTTACTCTCGCACAAACCCACACAAACCCGCTTGCAAGTGGTTAAAAGTGCCTTAATCACTCTGTATCCAACAGTCGCTGTACTGCCCAGCAACAAAATGAACAGCCTTGCAGGTCTTGAACCCAGGACCCTACACACTATAGTCACAGTAGTTAACCACCAAGCCATCACAGCAGTACATAAGAGTGAGCTATCACCAAACAAACCCTCACTATAGTAAAATCAAACTGAACATATGAAAGGAATCAGTATACAGTCATATGTTCTATAACCTATTATATAAAATAAATATGTGAACTGGAGTACTGAAGTACGCCCAGATGTGAGGTGTAAATGTAATAGAGTGTTAAAGTCCCCTACTAAACACAAGGACCCCATACAGTGTACGTACACATGAATCATGGATACCAGACATGTATATAAGATGTAATGAATAATAAATCAATGCCAAAAAGCAAATATAATGCAAAGTCAAATTTAAGCAATGCTAAGCATTGTACAGGCCAGCTTAGGATGTGTAAGCAATGTGTAGACCAGCTAACTCAATGTGCCCAGTTGTGTACCCCTTTAAACAATGCCAACCTTAGGTAAGCAGGTTTGCCCATAGTTTGGCCTTTTCAAAACTGGCCAATCATGGAAAAGTGTGGGAATTTGGCCCTTCTTAAACCCAACAGGTGGGAATACATCTCATAAGTGGTTGTAGCTTACACTTGCAGGCACCATTGCAGAAAGGGGAGAGGGAGTGCACTTCCGGGTGCAGTGCTGGGGCATCCAGGAGTCCAGAGCCATGGCAGGACTCCTTGTCAAAGACCATGAGCAGAGACTACTACAGCGCCAGTACCAGGGTTCCCAATATAAGGCAGAAGCTTGGGACCGTCTCACCTGTGACCTAACCAGTGCCACTGACATACCCTGAACTGGTGAGCAGGTTAGGCATCACTATGCTGACCTGAAGCAGTGTAAGGGGGATCTCTTGAATCAGTGGATCCAAGAGGCTAGGACGGCAGGGGCTGTCCCAGCTGTGTGTAAGTATCACTCCACTACATGTGTAATAATTCCAGCTCATGTATATTATGGATAGGTATGGCTAAATATTCCTCTTATGTCCTTCACAGTGGCAAGTGAGTGGGCTGCGAACCAGGAGGCCCATGGCTGTCACCTGGAGAGGTTGCAATGTGAGGCAGGTTAGTAATACTCTTGCATGTACTGTCATAGGAAATAAATCTAAAAGTATTAGTAAGGTCATTGCCAGTATAAAACCTGTATTGTTTAAGGCAAGTACTACATACACCGGAGAATATAGAAGAAAGAGTCTCATATAGTTTGTATGCAAATTAAAGCATAATAGCCTGACAGCAAAGGTCTAACTGCTGGACTGCATGTGTAAACCCAGGTATCATATGGTAATGCAGATTTGCAATCACTTAATAGTACTGTTGCATTAAGCACTGTTACCCACACTGTGCAACATAAATAAAATGTATAGGAATGTCTGTATATGACTGGTGTAATCCCCAGAGGTCATTTAGTACAACTGAGAGACACATAGACAGAAAAGAGTGAAAAGGCAGACAACAAAATCCAAATAGCACACACAACTGAGACGTGAACTGCTGTATTTTTAGCACACACAGCCATGATTCAAATCCTGGGAGTGGTAGTAGTTTGCATACAGAATCATACCACACAACTGTACAGATATGTCCAGAATGTCTGGTAAATTGGCTCATATCTGCTGCCTGTCACCCTGTCCCCCTGGGAAATCAGTGTGATGATCCCAGACATATAGGCAGCAAACAGGAAACAAAACTGATTGACACACATCTATGAGAACAAAGCTGGCACACTAGCAACTCTCCAAAACTTATGCGAGTAATAAGCCACGTATGTTCCATTTACACCCCCATGTTGTCAAGCTGTGACCAGAGTGTGTACAGTAACAGAGTGAGATGTATGTGCAAAATAGTAATGTGGAATCTGGTACTGTGTGTGGCAACATTCAGGTAGTGCTAACAAACATTGCTCCCACAGGTCTGTCAGATATGAACACTGTGCCCAGAAATAAAATAATGATACCTGTACTGGTACTGTTTACTTTGGTATTGTATGGCATTGTGACTGATGCAGTTGCTCTGAATAATAAGGTATTACTTGTCACTGTCACACACACACTGTCCTACATAATATAACTGTCTAGGAAATCCTGTATAAGAGTGTTGTAATACAAGGTCAGAATGTAAAACCACAAGAGAATTATAAGACAGAAAGCAGATAGGAGATATACAGCAATATCTATAGAGCACACACAACTGTGATGGATAGTGTTTTAGTTTTAGCAGACACAGCCATGGGCTGAATCCTGGGAGTGGAGGTGGGCTGCATACAGAATCATACCCCACAACTGTACAGATAAGACCAGAATGTCCAGTATATGGGCCCATATTTGCTGCCTGTCACCATGTCTCCCTGGGAAGCCAGTGGGATGATCCCAGATGTTTAGGCAGCAAATAGAATACAACTGATTGCCACACATCTAGAACAAACCTGTTACTCTAATAACTCCCAAAACTGTTATGAGAGTAATAAGCCAAGTATGTCCTATCTACACACCCATGTTGTCAAGCTGTGACCAGAGTGTGTACAGTAACAGAGTGAGATGTATGTGCATAATACTAATGTGAAATCTGGTACTTTGTGTGGCAACATTCAGGTAATGTTAACAAACATTGCTCCCACAGGTAAGTCGGATATGAACACTGTGCTGAGAAATAAAAGCTTGATACCCTGTACTGGTACTGTTTATTCTAGTATTGTATGGAATTGTGAGTGTTGCAGTTACTCTGAATAATAAGGTATCACTGATCACTGTCACCTTCACTGTGCTATATAATATAACTGTGTAGGAAATCCTGTATAAGTGTGCTGTAAGTCACTAAAGGTTGAAGAGGGCAATAGTCTAGATATGTCCAGGTTCATTTGCATGTGGTCAAGACATGGCCAGAGTCTGTGCAGAAAGAGATGGAAAGGTATGTGCACAACATTAACCTGGAATCTGGGAGTATGTGTAGAAACAGTTATTTAGTGTTAACAAACATTTCCTCCACAGGTATACAAGGTTAAGAGGTGTATACTGCAGGTAAAAACCAGTTCATGTATAAAGATGACGACAACCATATCACTGTCCAAACTAAGGCAATAGGGTAGTGTAGTAATACTTGTAAGGCACATATAACAGCACTGACTAGGAAAGTAATGCAAATAACAGGAATATACTGGTTGTTAATTGACAACTCCCCCACCACCATATCTGCAACAATAAACTAAATACCCACTTCAACTGGTATGTGATGACTTCACTGTTATGTTGGGACATATGTCTTATTGGTTGATAATTATTTAAATATGTTTCTATGCATGTGCTATGTTGAAATACTCTGACACTGGTGGCATGGTGCCATCAATGTACCTGCATGCTGTTGTTATTACCACTGTGGTCCCATAATATGCATGTGTTCCGTTTGCTATGCTGTATCTGGTACCTGGGTTAATGGGAATATCTATGCATGCTGTTATGCCTATCCCTGGAATGTGTTAACTATTACTAACCCACATATGTTGACACATCATAAACATCATAGCACATATGGGAATGTGGGTCCCAGCAGACACACCTGTCCCATCTCAGCTGGCTGTGGCACCGGGCACCAGCACGTCTGGGGCCCAACCCGGGACCTCCTCGTCCATTCGTCTGGCACCACCTTTGGGTTGAATTGCCTAAGGGATTGGGGCTCGCCTTTCCCTGGGAGAGGACGCAGACAGGAAGCTGTCACCCATCACCAGGTCCAGGTCGTGGTGTGTAGAGAGCTCAATCAACAGTTTGGAGATCTTCTACACCAGCTCGAGGGGTGCATGATGTGACTAGAGGGTTGGTCTGGCTCTCTGACTCAGCCCCCAGCACAGCCACCTTTGGAGATGTGAAGGTGCAGTGGTGACTGCCCATGGGTGGGGATCTCAGTCACACTGTTTCCACTAGGGGGCTCATGGGCTTCTGATTTCCCAACACCCCTCCCCATCAAGGTGGTTACTCCCCCAAATGTGTCATGTATGCATGTTGTTTGTCTTGTCTGTTAACCTACCCAACCTACCTCCCCAAATATACCTACTATCCCTCCCCAACATCCCACTCTCACCTGAAAAAAAAGGGCAATCTGTCCCCCCCAAAAAATATCGCCCCATACATAGCTGCCCATTTCACACATGTGTCCACTGGACACATGTAATCTGGTATAATTGGTATCACAACATATTATTGTTGTCCTCACCCGTCTCTCAGAGGTTTGAGTATCCAAACCTACCTCCAAATTTAGTGTATATGCACAGCTATGGACCTTCCCTACACCCTCCTGCACATCCCTAGCTATTTTCCCCACTGTCATTCCCTCTTTGTGCCCCTTTTTCACTTTTCTATCAACCATTTTTTCTTTTCTTTTAAAGAAATTAATGTGGGGATAAGAGAGAGTAAGCACGTTTAAGCAGCAGTAAGTGGGTTTCAGCCTGTTTGTGCAGGGTAAGCAATACCTACACAGGTTAAGCAATTTAGAAGCTAACTGAGTATAAGAAACTGTAACCGGACGTTAGCAGTGCTTACCTCTGCGCAAACCTACTCAAACTCACTTACAACTGCTTAAAAGTGCCTTAATCACTCTGTATCCAATGGCCCATGTTCTGTCCAGCAACAACATAAACAGCCTCTGCAAGGCTCGAACCCAGGACCATGCACACCATAGTGATTTACCACTAAGCCATGTCAGATACACATAACTCTGATGATTTCAAAAACATATCATCCAGGCCAGTCATTCAACAGTACAGGAAATTTATTTAAACATGTAGATGTATGTGTGTGTGTGTGTGTGTGTGTGTGTGTGTGTGTGTGTGTGTGTGTGTGTGTGTGTGTGTGTGTATATATATATATATATATATATATATATATATATATATATTTATATCTAAATAGATATATACATATCTATATAGCTATCTATATATATATATATATATATATATATATATATATATATATATATATATACATAAACATATATACATACATATGCATATGTCTTTAGATATATATGTCTACATCTCTCTCTCTCTCTCTCTATATATATATATATATATATATGCAGCAATATATATATATATATATATATATATATATATATATATATATATATATATATATATATATATATATATATATATGTGTGTGTGTGTGTATATATATATATATATTATATATATATATATATATATATATATATATATATATATATATATATATATATACATATATATATCTATAGAGAGAGAGAGAGAGAGAGGTATATACAGACATACATCTGTAGATAAAAATTGGAACATAACAAAAACATGTATGTCCACATGCACCATTAATGGGGTTGAGGGGGCCCATGCAACATACATCTTGTATGTATAGGTATCTCCCCCTATAGCCAAACACATCTGCCCTGCAATACACTACCAACTGTTACAGATCCTATAATCAGGACCTGACACAACATGGACATAAGATGTTAACAGTAGTCCATCCCACCTGCATAATGTCAGGCTGGTATCAGTAACATATTATTTAG
Organism: Protopterus annectens; assembly: GCF_019279795.1. Lineage (NCBI taxonomy): Eukaryota > Metazoa > Chordata > Ceratodontiformes > Protopteridae > Protopterus > Protopterus annectens. The sequence goes on along the minus strand of NC_056731.1, from coordinate 1,674,003,021 downwards.
TACAGTGTGGCTACCATAGGGAATGTACAATGTAGAAGCAATCAACATCCCTAGGATACATATACATAAACACATATATGCAGATACAGATATACATATATATATATATATATATATATATATATATATGTAACTACACATACACACACAGAGATGTGTAGTAGAATGTGCACACAATACCGAACAGCCACTATGGCTACAGTTACCACCTTACCAACTGGACACTGTATGAGGCATACATGGGTAAGCTTTATTTGTATACTATTACACTTGTATATGCCATGTCATATAGCTGTTTAGACACTGACGTACATATAAGCAGAGTAATGCAACTGTGAAACAGTTATATTAGTACATTAGTCTGGAAAGGTTTACATATGTTGCTGTTCAGGCCGAGGCCTTCAAATAATACAATAGTAAACACCAAGTGTTCTCCGTTGTACAGGATCCAATAAAGGCAGTCCCACAAACTGTTGATGGATAATAACAGTAATCTCTGTCAGAAAAAACTGTTCAGTCCACAACCAAGCAATAATTGATATAATTTATTAAAATACAATACAAAATAGATTTAGCGCTTTCATTTCCAATACAGGAAACTTCATCAGAATGAATGGTATTGTTCTGCTTAACATATTTATAGTATTCTGTACTAATTACTTGCAATTCAATTCCTTGCAATTAAGACATTTCAATTAAAATATTCAATTCACTGTGGTTGAAAATAAAGCTACAGTACACCATATATAAATAATATAATCAGGGCAAGACAAGACGTGAAATATGTGCAAAGAATAATTTCTATGTATAAGTATATAAATAAATATATATATATATATATATATATATATATATATATATATCCACACATAAACTATATGAGAATATGCATGTGTTAGTATATGTCATACATCTTTTAAAACCTGTATATTTTAAAATTTTATGTAAAAAAACTTTTAAAACTGAACAACATAAAATTAAACTGTAATATATGTACAACCAGTCTCTTCAGCTAGAGTTCATAATACAGTAGTCCCTAGTACATACCCTCATTTCATAATATAAAACACAAATATCAATATATTATATTATATTGTATGTATGTATTTGTATATTTTGTAATAACATTTATTTTAAATAATGTAATAATAATATAATAAAATTGTAATTGTAGTAAAATTGACGTTGATGTTGGCACTGATGACTAGAAATTATATAAGTTTTTGTATGTGAGTTCTGTGTGTTATAACTTAAATTATTTACTTAATAAACTATTCATTCTTATTCATAACTTTTCTTTTGTTGATTTTAACTTTGTTAGCCCTTAACCTTAGGGCAGGTAAAAGTGACACATAATCATTCATCCCTGGGGGTGTATTGGAATCCAGTCGCAATTGCCATATCAGTTCTCTGTAACTTAACTGGTTTTCCCAATCTCCCCCTCTACTATCCCTAGGTAACATTTCATTGTTGTTGTCTATAGTACTATTCCCTGTGTTACAATTTGTATTCAGTAGGGGTATATATTTAGTCCTCCACCCCTTAATCACCTCTTCCTTGAGAGAAACAATGACTGATTCTGGGTAGCCTCTCTCCAAAAATAATTTGTGCACATAGTCCATTTCTTTGATAAAATCAACATATTTGGATGCCATTCTGGCCACCCTGACCATTTGTCCTTTTATGATATTTTTCTTCTGCAGTGGGGGATGATTACTATGGTAATGTAGATAGGAATTAGAGAAACAAGCCTTCCTAAAAATTCTTGACACATATTTTTTGTTTATATCATCTTTTAGAATGGTTACATCTAGGTAATGTGTCTCTTCCATATTAAATTCATATGTAAATTTGAGGAACTGAGTGGCATTGTTAAAATATTCCATAACCTTAGGTATTTCTTCTTGTGAATCCTTCCACACAATCAATATATCATCCAAAAAATGAAAATATTTTTCTATGTTATCCGTAAATGGAGAGTTAAAAACAAAATGTAACTCCCAGTATAACATAACTATATTTGCGAAAATGGGGGCACAAGCTGCCCCCATAGCTACGCCATCCAACTGTTGGAAGATATCTCCTTGGAAATAAATGAAATTGTTTTTCAATACCAACTCAATATTCTCTAATACTAGTCTGAACTCACCGTCATTCAAAAATTTAAATTCAGTTAACATAGACTCAAACTACTCTAGACCTGTATTGTGTGGAATCACAGAAAATAAATATTTTACATCCACAGTTAAAAATGAATAATTGGATTGATATTGTAGTTGATTAATTTTATTTAATAAATCCCATGAATCAATTAAAATGTGTGGATATTGTTTGTAAAAGGGCTTCAATTTTGTATCAACGTAAATAGCTAAAGGTTGGGTTTTTGAACCATCCGATATCACAATAGGTCTTAATGGTGGATTTTCTATGCCCTTATGTATCTTAGGGATACCAAACATGGTGGACAGGAAAGGTTTTTCAACTTTGAAAAAACTATACAATTTATCATCAATTAAACCTTGTAATAATTTATCTTCTATAATCAGGTCTATCTTTTTGTATGCTATATTTAGCTCATTTTTAGAAATGATGGTGTATCGTCCCTGTACATTTAAAATATCCATGATTTTAGTTAAATACGACCATTTGTTCATTAATACAACCCCTTTATCAGGTTTCATGATTCTAACATCTGAATACTGATGTTTAATTTCATCCAAAGTATTTTTTTCTTCTAAATTCAAGTTAGAATTACAATAACTGTCTATTTTGATGGTAAATTTCTCTTACTTCCTTAATAACAACTTTTTCAAAATTGCTAATATCACTCTGCAAGGGGGGGTGGGGTGGTTGTACATACTTTTCCTTACCAACTTGTCACACTGTCTATTTGTATTGTTTTCAAACTCCTTTGTGGAAGCCAAGGCTTCCAAATTTAACTTTCTAGTAAATAGTTTTATGTCTAAAAAGTAATTTCTGCCAAATCCATCCTTCTAGTTGGAACAAAAGTGAAGCCCTTTTTAAATAAAGAAAAATGCCTGTCCTCAGTTTTAATATCTGTATAGTTGTTTAAGAAAAACTCACCATCTTGTTTATTAATAACACTATTGTGAGTGTTAAAATTAATAACACTATTATGAGTGTTAAAATTAAAAGTATATACCCCACGTTGTTCCTTTTCAGCCTCTGTATTTACAATGATGTTATCGGATAATAATATCATGTCATTTTCTGTCAATATTGGTGATTCCCCTGGTACCTCTGAGTATGTTTGTTCGTAACCTGTGCTTGGTCCATTGAAGGTGGATATCGATACCATTTGGATTGTTTTAATACAAGTGGTGCAGTGAGGGCGTGTTCATCTGTTTCAGTTTTTTTTTAGTTTGTTTTTTGTGTTTGGATTTTGTAACCTGTGCATATATTGGATGGGAGGGTAAATTGCATATCCGTTCAGATCTGGGTCCCTCCTGTCCTAAAGGGATATCATGGTCACTAAACTCCCCATTGTAATTGTGCTTGTGTGAACCAACATCACCTTCCATCTGTAAATCGTTGTTCCGCTGTTTCCATTGATAAGGCCCAACAGTTTGATGGTTGGCTTGTGAATAAACTCTCCTCTTAGGGTAATCCCTAAACTGTTCTTTTTTGTGCCCCAAAGGATAGGCCTGCTGATGTTCATAGGTCCTGTCATCCCTATCTAATTCACCCATCTTTCTTTTGTGGTTTTTAACCATAATATTATCAACGTCATTAAAAACCCCAAAATAATTACATTTATATTCTCATACAGTAAACAACAAATCTTCACATATTTCTTTGTTAGTTTTGTCTATCTTGTCATTCAACTCATCAATTAATTTATTATTGTTGTTAATCATAGCTCTCATTAAAGCTAAACCACAGTTATTTCAAATTTCCACAATTTCTTTGTACACAGTGGAACCCATAACAGTGTCATTAGGGAACTTATTAAGCCTAAGACCCTTAGGCACATGTTTCCTTTTTATGCATTCCATTAAAAAACAGTTATCAAGATTTAAATTTTTAAATTTAAGCATGTACTTTTTTAACAGCTTACATTTTTCAGCATAAGAAGTGTCCTGTTTTTGTGTCCATATTCCCGAGGCTCCGAAACACCAAAGCTTCTGTTGAACCAGTTGTTGAGGTTAATTTCAGCATATTTATCCAAAAACAAATTATCATAATTTTTCTGTCCCAAAACAACTCTCTTGCTCGTATTTCCTTCACCATTGTTGTTGTAAAAATGCAGCAGCCTAGTATCAGTTGAATTAGGTCTGCTACCACTGCAAGTGTTAGTGTGCTTACCCACAGATGGTTGTGCACACGGAATAGAGACATCCGTTTCCTGTGAATTAGTGTCCGACTGAGAAAAGGCTTGTATGAGGCTGGTAAGTTCACCAATCAAGTTTGTTCATTCCTAGTGGATTGTGAGGCCCCTCGGCTATCCTGTAGTTCCATTGCAAACAAAACCAGTAAAAACACACAGAAAATGGAAAACGGAGAAAAACAAGAAAAACTAGTAACACCAAGTGTTCTCCGTTGTACAGGATCCAATAAAGGCAGTCCCACGAACCATTGATGGATAATAACAGTAATCTCTGTCAGAAAAAAACTGTTCAGTCCACAACCAAGCAATAATTGATATAATTTATTAAAATACAATATGAAATAGATTTAGCGCTTTCATTTCCAATACAGGAAACTTCATCAGGATGAATGGTATTGTTCTGCTTAACATATTTATATTATTCTGTACTAATTAATTGCAATTCGATTCATTGCAGTTAAGACATTTCAATTAAAACATTCAATTCACTGTGGTTGAAAATAAAGCTACAGTACACCATATATAAATAATATAATCAGGGCAAGACACGACGTGAAATATGTGCAAAGAATAATGTCTATGTAGCTGTTTAGACACTGACATACATATAAGCAGAGTAATGCAACTGTGAAACAGTTATATTAGTACAATAGTCTGGAAAGGTTTACATATGTTGCTGTCCAGGCTGAGGCCTTCAAGTAATACAATAGTAAAGACAGACTGGGCCACAAGATACCAATCAATCAGCAGCATATAATGCAGATGTATAGTCCAGCAGCCTCTATCTACACTCTGTACACAATCCCTAGGGGTTAAAAACCTCAGCTGACACAACTGGATATATCTGTTACATAACAAGGCATAACTGACACCATCACAATCACACTGACAAACAGAACAGTATGTATGGCAGGAGGCAGTAGGCCTGCATTTACCCAAGGTGAATTGTATGGTAATGTACATCCAGCTTACCCTGATACCCCCACATGTTGTAACAGCCTAGGTTAGTTATGGTGCATCCCCTCCCCTAGACTCAATAATACAGAGCCATATACCACTGTTGCATATACTGGCCTCTGGAGTGCATAAGAGCACACATGTATTGCGCAGGTAAAGTGCACACATATATGGACCCAACCCCACAGTATGTGTGGGGGACACAACAGAAGTGGACTGATGGCAGGAATGGCAGCATGACATGCTCACAGCCCACTACATAGCAACCCCTGACAGCATGTCATATGTACAAAGCCTGGTATGTAGGTGGAGGACAGAGGGTGAAACTCAGGCCCATATGTGTAAAACTGTTGTCATATACTAAGCAAGTCACTGGTGTTACAGGATAGTCTGCAGTATACCCTTCGTCAGGGATATGAAGTTAGAAACAGAAATTGATGTAGCCATGTACTGATAGCACTCAACACACACACTGCCAGCGATCCATCTGACACAGGACCTGTGTGGTGGACAGACAAAACACAATAGGCACACCTCTCGCCATCAAGAGGATAGGCCCACAGTTGAGAGATATTCAGACAGACTGCATTCCAAGTTACTATGCAGACAGACTGCATTCCTAGTTAAACTTGTATGTGCACACAAACCCTGTAACACCAGTGCTATACAATGCATGCAACAACACTATCACACTCTGTCTGTAGTTATGGAACCTCCTACAAATATGTAGCTGGTCTGAGTGTGCAGGTTCTCCTGTAAGAGGTATTGTTACCTGCTGTCTGTAACACTGCTGCCAACACACATGAAGGATGTCTATCATACAGGAAAGGTAAAGGAATCAAGCCCATATGATGTAGGGATTTATAGTAGTTGGTTGCCATGACAGTGGTAATTGGAAGTTCTACACAGCATGCTACATGTAGGTAGCAAGTGGAGGACACTGATTGGTGCAGAGGCCATCACCTGATCATGTGCATCAACTACAAATTCCATGCTGTAATCTATGCAAAGCAGTTCATTCCATTTACTTGAGAGAGAGAGAGAGAGAGAGAGAGAGAGAGAGAGAGAGAGAGAGAGAGAGAGAGAGAGAGAGAGAGAGAGAGAGAGAGAGAGAGAGAGAGAATGAATATTAGGCAACCAAAAAACAAACCAAACCATCCAGAAAAGTCTGCATTCTCAGAACAGGTATGTGAAGTACATATGTATGTAATTGACCATAGTACCTGGTCCATAATAATGGGATAGATGATGTGGAATGATTTATATGTGACTTTAGGTGTTGTTGTAATAATGTTCTGCTGAACAACTGCTAAGGACAATAGAGCCCGTCCCTGTGGGTAGTGAGCCATACCCATCAACCGTGCAGAGCAGCTCTGACTGATAAGATGTAAGCCATCATAGTGTGTGTTGTGTAATGGGAAGTATGTATATTACATGGCCAATAGCTGGTGGTGGAAGTAATGCCATTATGATGGACATGTAGGTTGCACAGCCCACATCTTGCAGGATACTCGGTATCTGTATTGTAGCATGCAGGAATGCCATAGGTGTGTAATAGGGTTACCTGCAATCTGGCCCTACATATACCCCCCCTAATGTCAGGCTGTGTCCATATGTGGCACCTGTCTGTGTTGTAGCAAGGCAGAACCGTGCAGCTGTGCAGGAAGGTGTTGTGAGATTGTTGACCTGATGTCTGAATGTACCCCACATATAGGTATGCATATGTGTACATATATATATATATATATATATATATATATATATATATATATATATATATATATATATATGTATAAATGTATGTCCACAAATATACAGATACCCATGTGTAGACATATATATATATATATATATATATATATATATATATATATATATATATATATATACATCACATATATCTACACATACATAGATATATAACTCAATAAACTTTAGAAAACATCAGTAAAATAACTATCCGACTAATAAACTTCAGTAAAATAACTATCCGCCTATCAAATAAATAAACTGAAGCTCAGAATAGATTCAATTAAGCGTTCATTCTTTATGATAACAAGACCTTATTCAGAATGGTATGCAAATCCAAAAGAGAATGTTACATATATAGGTTCATAGGTTCATAGGTAGGTACTAGGCTATTGGCCCTAGGGCCTATATAAGCCTAGCCAAATGGTACCCTGGCTTTTCCACCCAAGAAAATTATTTTCCTGTGCCCCTGTCAAGCAGAGCCACAGAAGTGAATTTCCTATCTCCCATCCATTCATCAAGATTTTTCTTGAAGAGTGCTAATGAGGAGCTTTGTTTGATATAGACAGGTAGTTTGTTCCAGAGTATGGGAAGTCTCTGAGACAGGAATCTATCCCTCCAGCATGTTCTGTTTATTATGGTGACAAGGTTTAGGTCCCTAGAGCATGTAGCTTGGAGGGATTGTGATTTCTTTATGTGGAGCATGTCCAACAGCTCTGGGTTTGACATATCTTTGTATGTTAGGCAGAGATCACTTCTGAGTAGGCGATATGCGACAGAGTAAAGCTGGAGTTTTTTGAGGCAGTCTGCGTAGGGCATCTGTTTGAGGCTGGTAATCCTCTTTGTGAGGTATTTCTGTGGCCTTTCCAGTTGTTGTAAATATCTTGTGAGGCACATAACAAAAGGTGCATTGTACTCTATAATGGGTCTAATAAGTTATGAGTAGTGGGGAACAATGACCTCTTTTTGCCTGGATGAGAAACCTTTTGTGATGAGGTGTGCCATGTAAAAGGATTTCCTGACTACTGTGGCGATGTGATTATCAAAGGAGAGACTACTGTCCACCTGTGTCCCAAGGTCTCTTATCACACATTTGGTGTTAAGTAGACTACCGCCTATGTGGTAGTTCATGGGTGCAGAGTTTTTACTAAAAGGGATGACAATGCACTTTTTGGCATTGAACTTGAGGCCATGGCTTTGACACCAGGCATCTGTCTCAGTGAGGCACTTTTGTAGGATGTCCACATCGTTAGGAGATTTGATTATGGCTCCTAGTTTGCAGTCATCTGCGAACTTTGTTAGCCAAAGACCTTCTGTGTTAGCCTGTACTTCAGAGAAGTAGATACCAAACAGGAGAGGACCTAGGACTGTACCCTGTGGTACTCCACTTGTCACTAGTCAGAAGTTGGATTTAGAGTCTGCAACTTTCACAGTGTGGGTTCGGTCAGTGAGCTAGTTGGCAACCCATCTTGTGACATAGAAATTTATACCTAGTTTAGTGAGTTTGTCTATAATTCCAGAGTGGGGGATGGTGTCGAAAGCCTTGGCGACATCTAGATAGGCTGTGTGTACCACCTTACCCTTACCTAAAGCTTTGGTGACCGCTTCAAAGAAATCTATCAGGTTTAGGAGACATGATCTGCCTTTTACAAACCTGAACTGGGTAGGGTCCAGAGTTTGGAGATTACCAATGTCGTTGTTTATAAGTTGTGTTCTGCTGTAAAAATTGTGTTGTATGCCCTCACATTTATACTTGCTCACAGTATACTTTCAAGCATCAAAGTTATACTATTAAGTTTCAAAGACATTATGATTGCCATGCAACTTCAGTAGTATATGCTGCAGTGTGTTCAACAGGTAATTGTTTTTACATAGGAAAGACATCCAGAAGACTCTCAGATAGAGTTAAAGAACATTTAACTGCCATGAGAACTTGTAATACAAATAATGCCTTGGCTAAACACACCTCTTTTTGCAATGATTCATTTAAGTTTTTGATTCTTAGGTACATAGGTACATAGGTTGGTACTAGGCTATCAACCCTACGGCCTATACAAGCCAAGCCATAACAATTCCCTGGCTATTTCTTCCCACACTATTTACTTCCCTGGACCCCTGTCTAGCAAGGCGACTGATGTGATCCCCGGGGTGAATTTCCTTTCTCCCATCAAATCATCAAGTTTCCTTTTGAAGAGGGCCAAAGAGGCGCTCTGCTTGACATGTATTGGCAGTCTATTCCAGAGTCTGGGGAGTCTCTGGGTCAGGAACCTATCCCTCCAGCATGTTTTGTTTATTGTGATGACAAGATTTAGATCCCTGGAGCATGTGGCTCTGAGGGAGTGGGATTTCCTTAAGTGTAGCATGTCCAACAGCATTGGGTTTGACATAGCCTTGTATGTTAGGCAGAGATCGCCTCCGAGTAGATGATATGCGACAGAGTATAGCTGGAGTTTTTTAAGGCGGTCAGCATAGGGCATCTGCTTTAGGCCTGTGATTCTTTTAGTGAGGTATTTCTGTGGCCTTTCTAGTTGTTGCAGATGTCTTGAGAGGTACATACCAAATGGGGCATTGTATTCTATAATGGGTCTAATGAGGGTTGAGTACAGTGGGGCAATGACCTCCTTTTTTCTGGATGAAAAGCCCTTAGTGATGAGGTGTGCCACATAGAAGGATTTCCTGACTGTTGTGGCAATGTGGTTATTGAAGGTGAGACCACTGTCCACCTGTGTCCCTAAGTCTCTTATCACACTTTTGGTGTTTAGTGTACTGCCACCTATGTGATAATTCATGGGTACATGTTTTTTCCCAAAGGGGATAACTATACATTTCTTGGCATTGAGCTTGAGCCCATGGCTCTGGCACCAAGCATCTGTTTCTGTAAGGCCCTTTTGTAGAGTATCCACATAATTTGGGGATTCAATAATGGCTCCAAGTTTGCAGTCATCTGCAAACTTTGTTAGCCAGAGTACCTTAGTGTTGGCCTGTACTTCAGAGAAGTAGATGCCAAACAAGAGCGGTCCCAGGACTGAACCCTGAGGTACTCCACTTGTCACTTGTCTGGAGCTGGATTTGAAGTCAGCTACTTTTACTGTGTGGGTTCTGTCAGTAAGCCAGTTGGCAACCCATTGAGTGATGTAGGGATTAATGCCCAGCTTAGTAAGTTTATCTATGATTCCAGAGTGGGGGATGGTGTCAAAGGCCTTGGTGAGGTCCAGATAGGCTGAGTGGACTGCCTTACCCTTGTCCACAGCTCTGGGGACTGATTTGAAGAAGTCAATAAGGTTCAGGAGACAAGATCGGCCCCTCACAAACCCAATCTGGGTGAGGTCCAGTGTTTTAAGGTTGCCAATGTCTTTTATAAGTTCCATTATAATACGTTCCATGGCCTTGCAGATCAGGCTCATCAGACTGATGGGGTGGTAGTTCCCGGGATCCAAGATGGATCCCCCCTTGTGGAGTGGGATAACTGTAGCTATGCATCACTCAGTGGGCACGAAGCCTGAGGTGAGGGTATGATTAAACATGACACTTAGGTCAGGTGCCAGTTCATTTTGTAGTTCATGTAGTACACAGTCCAGGATGTCATCTGGTCCCATGGATGCTGTAAGCTTTGGAGAGTGAGTTTTTCACCTGTGTGGCTGTTATTACCGGAATTTGGCAATCTTCCAGTACTGAGATGGGCCATTTAGGGGATGAGAGGGGGGTGAAGTTGGTACTGAATCGATCTGCCAGGATATTGGCAATATCCTTTGGATCAGTATATTTAATGCCATTCTGTTGTAGGTCAGAGCAGATCTGAGCATTGCCATTTAGATTCTTGACATAGTTATAGAATGCCTTGTGGTTGTCTTTGGAATCTTTGGTAATTTTATTTTTGTAACTAGCTTTGGAAGATTTTATGAGGGATCTCAGCTTCTTACTGAGGCTGGTAAGGGAGTTTTTTGCATCCTGGGATTTTCCTCTTTTCTGCAACCGTTTTTTCCTTTTGTTTTAAAGTTTGTTTATGGTAGGGGACCACCAGATTGGCTTACCCTTTTTGGAGGAGAGCATCTTGGTTCTATTTGGGATGGCACTATTCATGCATGAGTGGATGTGCTCGTACAGTGCCTTAGTGTAGGACTCAGCAGTCGAATTTTCAGTTCCCGTCTGCATGGGTGTCATAAAGTTTGTAACTTTTGACTTGAGTAGTATGAAGTTGGCCTTGGAGAAGTTTTTTATGGAGGTTTCCTTACTGGGGGTGGGGGTGGGATGTGGATGTCAAGGGTGATTAGCTTATGGTCAGACCTGACCAACGAGGGGGTGACCATAGGTGTGGATCATCGATTTCCCATGTTGGTAATGACCAGGTCTAGGATATTGGAGCCCCTGGTGGGACTATGGATTAGTTGATCCAGGGCATTGGAATTTATGAATTCCAAGAACCATTGGGCGAAGGTGTTGGTGCACGAGTAGTTTTCCCAGTTAATGGAAGGGTTGTTGAAATCACCCAGTATTAGAGTGTTTGGTTGTATATTAATATTTCCAATATGTTTTGAAAGGTGTAGTGAGAATCTTGGGGCATGGTGGTGGTGGTGGTGGGGGGGGGGTCTTTAGCAAGCTACAGTTTGGATTGCAGTCTTACCTAGTGTTAGTTGCACCTGGAGAATTTCAGACACATTGTGTTGGGCAACTAACCTGGTGGTGTGAATATCCTTGGTGAATATAGACACTCCTCCACCTTTAGTGGTTTGATCCTGGTTTGGTAGCCGAAACATGTGGTAAGAGTTGCAGCCTGGTATTGCAAGGGTGCTCTCTGGAGCCTTGAACCAGGTCTCAGTTACTGCACAGATATAGATGTTCTCCATTTTTAGGAGTGCCTCAAGAGAGTGCATTTGGAGGTTTAGACTTCTAGCATTGAGTAGCATTACCTTCAGATTTTGCATTCTTGTACCTGTTATGGTGGTGGTTTTGTCCTTTGAACTTTGCCTAAAAAAGGCACTATAGGGGTGGCAAGAGCCTTAGCCTGTAACCTGAATCCCAGGGGCAACAGGTGCAGACCATCTCTGGCAAAGCATCGTGGTCTGTCGATCATGTCATCACAGGCAGACAGATACTGGATCCCCTTTGAATGGCACAAGAAGCTTAGCCAATTGCTGAAGTCAATCATTTTGTCCTTATATTGTGGTATAATTCTGGGTGAAGGCAGGATGCTACTCAGGGCTAGGGTCATACCTGCCTGGGCCACATGATCCGAGAGCTCTTCCATGTCTCTTTTCATGTAGTCCAGGGAGGTACATCTCAAATCATTCACTCCAACATGGACAATGACAGAGTCATATTTGTACTTGTTGTAGAGTGACTTGAGTGTATGAGTTTTGTGGTGGATCCTGGCACCCAACAGGCAGCTCACTGTAATTTTCTCCTTGTTCAGCCTGGTGAGTGGGACATCAGTGTGCCTGACTATAGAGTCACCTATGACTAAAGTGTTAGGTACGTTGTCTTGCTTAGGGCAAATATATCCATTTTTTGGAGATACAGATGTTTTTCTTGAGCTCAGAGAACTAAAGTGGCAGCTTATGCTAGGTGCAGAAATGCTACCTGGCTTAAATTAATCAATTAATAGCAAATGTGCACTCAAATGGTACAGTTAGATCTCTGTGCATATGCTTAACCTATACATACTTTCCAGTTCATAAATTATGTATTATATGTATATATCTACAATTTCATTGCTTTTTTTGAAAAAAAAACACCGTTCACCTCATTGGGTACTGTACACAAATATTACTGTATTATTACTGTACTGTTATTGGTTACTGTGTACTCACATGTTATATCTTCATATATGTAACATTCTCTTTTGGTTTTGCATACCATTCTGAATAAGTTCTTGTTATCATAAAGAACAAAAGCTTAATTGATTCTATTTTGAGCCTCAGTTTACTTGTTTGATAGTCGGATAGTTATTTTACTGAAGTTTATTTATTTGATAGTCAGATAGTTATTTTACTGAAGTTTTCTGAAGTTTATTGAGTTATAGTAGTGGTTCTTCACTGAGGCGGTTTTTATTGTATATATAGATATATACCTTATATGCACATGTCTACATATATACATACACACACACAGACATATATGTATGTTAATACATATCCCCTATATTACTACCACAGTGCTGCATGCTATGTGTGAGGAAACAGCACACATAGCAATACACACATATATCTACAGCTGTCAGTGTGTGCAACATGGATGGGTATGTCACATGTGAATCCCTTGTTGGGACCACATTGCCCTTGTCTGTGAAGTATGAAATGGGAATATGGGGAAGTATGGCAGGTATAGTTGTGGAGGTGGACAGGGTTGGTAGATATAGAGGACAGCCTACAGGAGTGGTATGTGACACATGTGGTGGGTAAACACCCTGGATGGTGTGTGTGGTCTGTGATGTGGATGCCCCATGGGCCCCAATATGGGCACAATGGGAACAAGCCTCCCACCCACTGCTACTCACAACAGCAGTACATGTCCTGAAGGTGCCTGGCCTGAAGGCTGAGCAGGAGGAGCATGTGGGCCCTGTGAATGTGTACTGGGTGGCTCAAGGTGATGTAGCACATCCCACATGTGTCTGCGGAACCCGTTATGGAACAGACACTGGACCTGACCTCAGGGGACAGGAACATGTCTGTGTGTGCCCCTGGGGGGGGGGACAACATCACCTGGGTTGGTTCCACCTGACAGTATTGCTGGACCAGTACATGAAGAGGCTCCAGGGTGTGTCACACATGTGATGTGGTCTGGTAACAAGGGCGGATGAGTTTGGAGAGGTGGTTCTGCTGAACAATAGTACATATACATGCTATTGTGTCACTGTTATAGAACATATGTCGGTAGTAATAGTCTACACAATCCTAGAACATGTCCAACAGCATACATAGATAACCGCAATAACACAGAATGTCAGATGTGCAGCAAACACATAGCAAGCATACCACAGGCATATATGGAACCATTGTGGCCCTGACAAAGGCATGCAGGTGAATAGTCTGTAACAGGCCAGCAATGATAATGTCCACACAGGGAACATGGCTACAAGCACATTGCATAAAGTGTGGTACAGTACAATATCTGCCCCACTGGTAGGTATGCTGTAGCCATACCTACTGAGTTGTGTGTACAGTTTGTTGTCGCTGATATGGTGGGGGGTGGCAATGATGTGTATTAAGAACTGTGGTAACCTTGCTGCATGACTTGCTCATACTTGTGTCCATCTTTATGTCTTTCAGGCATGATGTCTCATGGAAGGCTGCCAGCCTACAAAGCAGCTGAGAATGAAATACTGTGGAATGAACTAATACAGCACTATATGATCCTGTTTGGCTGGGCCACCCATGATCAGCAGGAGCGGACCACCCTGTGGAATGACCTAGTCCACAGGGTCAATGATGTCAGACTGTACAACCGCAGTTATGAGCAGGTCCGGCATCATTGTTCTGACCTGCTTTGCAATGCCCGTTGGCATGCTGCTGCAGTCCAGGGGGATCACCTTGCCATGGGGGACCATGCCACCCCCCCCAAAATGTGTGGAGGAGCTCCTGGCCAGCTTCGTGGCACCTGCCCATCTGGCCAGCCACCAACCTCCAGACACCTTTGTGGAGATGGGAGCCACCCACACACTGGCCGAGGAGTGTGCAGGTAAGGCCACAGGGCAGATCCATAAACCACTGTTGCATATATATTCGCATCAGTACAGGTAGAGCATGCATATTTGACATGTCATAGATATATTTTGTTGTTGCATAGTAGTGACAAACAGATGTCCATATGTGATAGTATTGTAGAAATGTACTGTTGATGTATTGTAATACTGCACCCACCCTGTAGCAATGCCACAGGTGTGGCCACTGACTTTGCATCTCTCACCCTGTTATATAGGTCCCTCTGGGATACCACCAAGGCAGCAGCCTGTAGCTGGTGAGTATGGTTTATGTAGATGCTTGCCAATAGACCGGGCATGTAATGGTGATGGTATATTCCATGCACACATCTAACACACCTACCCACAATGCATGCTGTACATGTGCACGTATTGTTGCTGTGAAATGCACGGCATTACAGGCGTGACCATGATGGGGTACTGGAATGGTATGTCAGACACCTGCATGATAACTAACATCCTGTCATTGTGGAATGTGTCCACAGGGTGTAACCAAATGGTGGGTGACATGGCCTACAGTAGGGACATGTATGGAACAACATCCATATACAGTGCAACACCAGTGTATATATCTGTAGGACAATGGCAACTGCTGCAGAGATACACTATGGCATAAGGCATTACAGTGGTCCACATTATCAGCTGGGAATAGGCTTTAACATGTGGTGTTCAGTGTATGAGACACTGCAAAGTGACACACATGTAGGGCTTACTTGTCATGCATCTGCAAAAAGGCTGAACGAGGGGGGTGTCAGCATGACACACCAGTGCACTGCAGCAGAGATCCTAAGGATGCTAAGAATGGCTTTATCTGCACATAGTCAGGTTCAGGACCTGTGGCAGCCATACTCATACCCCCACAACAATAGTGATGGCAGTGTGTGAACACCAAGGGATGTGCACATGAGTAGACCTTGCAGTCATGCAGATTAAGGGGACATGTGTAGGGCAGACTGAACATACACTGGCAAATGCAGATGGCCCACACTGGTATATCCCCGCCAGGAGTAGTGACTGCTGTAGTACACACAAAAATAGGTGCAACAAACCATCATGATAAGGGTGTGCACACATATGCCTACATGGTGTGCATGCATTGTGGTCAGCATCCACACACCTAACACATTCCGTAGACACTGCATGTGAAAGTACAGGACATAGGTCACATATGGGGCTCATGTACTGTTAAGATATGCGGTGATGTGGTCCCATGGAAGATCAAGGATGGGTGCATCATATTAATAAGGGTATGTACACCCCCATAGCCACAGTATGCTCTGATCGTTGTCAGTGTAAGTGTATTGGATTGGTCATACATGGTCCACTGATGTTGAGAACTGTGAATCAGATGTCAAATATTCACAAATTACATCTGTCCACATATCATCCCAGGTATGTGTTGCTGGAAAACATAAGGGCTATGAGCATTAAAGCTGACATTATTGACACAGTAGTACATATTCAGCAATGGGCTGTACACCTGTGATGTGTGGTGCACAGTACATGGCAGGGTGCAGAACAGGTGCACAGCAATA
Organism: Protopterus annectens; assembly: GCF_019279795.1. Lineage (NCBI taxonomy): Eukaryota > Metazoa > Chordata > Ceratodontiformes > Protopteridae > Protopterus > Protopterus annectens. The sequence goes on along the minus strand of NC_056731.1, from coordinate 1,673,986,736 downwards.
CTGTGTACATGGGTGCAGTGGTATACAGGGGAAGGAGCTTCACCTAGTGACATAACACATGCATCACACACATCTATACTGTTGCTAGCATGGATTGACTATAGCTGCACTGCATGCTGTTGGGTACCATATGTTATGCATGCTGACAGATGGGTACTAGGAGGAGTGTGTGTACTATCATTGTGCAACCTCACCTGTATGTGTGTGTGTGTGTGTGTGCGTGCACCCTGATGGGTAGTTAGTTTGTCTGTAGGGTCACTCTGGTGAAGTGGAGGGAGGTTGATGCATGTAGGATGCATGTGTGCATGTGTGTGTGCTTGTGTGGCTGGTCATGTATGCACATGTGTGATTGTGGGGTGTTCATACAGCAGTACCTCCCTCTGGGATCATGCAGTACATGGACATGGACTGCCACATTACACACCAGGAATACTTGTCATGTGTGTAATCACATGACAGCTGATAGTATAATATGGTCTTTAGCATGTAACAGGCATTGAGAGGGAAGGTAGACACCAGGTACACCCTTAATATCACATTTAGCAGAGAGGTCATCTACAACCCACGTATGCTGCACCACAGATGCATTGGGGAAGTACTAGTCAACATCAGGGAGTGTATCCATATATTACAGTTGTCACATGATAGGCTGATTGAGCAGCATATCTGGCATGTATTGAGCATTACATACACATGACACATCAATGTGTGATATTATGGATTGAACATAGTAGCCCACAAATATAGGGGCCATGCACATGATGTCTGGACATACACAGGGTGAACACTGAATGACAGCAGTAAGGCCATCTAAAACCACTACACACAGGTCAGGCAGGTAATGTAGTAACAGGTCTTGTGTTGTGATCATTTGTTTAGGCATTTAGAAAACTGATAAGTTAATGAGTGGTATGAATGTGTGCATGTTACCAAGTGTGATGCAGGATGGGCTACACATGGACGTATACGTGGGACTGTCTGTAAAGTCATGGACATGTAGGTAGTACGGTGGTGTGTGTGTGTGTGTGTGTGTGTGTGTGTGTGTGTGTGTGTGTGTGTGTGTGTGTGCATGTGTGTGTCTGTGTGTGTCTGTGTGTGTGTGTGTGTGTGTGTGTGTGTGTGTGTGTGTGTACTGTTAGGCAATGCTGTACAGGTTTTAAAGTGCATTTATTGTTTCCCACACACGTGGCAAGGTGGGTCAGGGTCCCTCCTGCATGCAATCTGATGTTGTTGTCCATACAGACATCGAAGATGATGATAGTACTGTTGAGGCACAGGTGAGGTTGTCAGGGGCCAACACTGCACCATCATTTGACATCCCCCTTTTAGCCACCCCAAACCCACACACAGTTTCAGTGCCTATACATACCCCATCACCAGTGGCCATAGTGGAGGGACAGCTGGTGTTTGGTGGCAGTGCACAGGAAAGTGTTGTAACCATGCCTACTATGTCTGGTTTCAGCAGGCATAGCCAGATGTCCAGCAGGGCACCACAAAGGCAGATGTCCAAGGGTGCTTGTGGTAGGGCCACTGGACATCATGTCCCTGGCAGAGGAGACATAGCTGGTACCAGCAGGCACATATTTCAGGTTGTCATGGCAGCACAGGTACGTACGTATGGAATGTTACACCAGACAGGGCCTGAAGCTGCAGAGGGCTGATCTCACATCTGTAAGCGACAACATCCGTCAACTGTCTGGTGCCATCCGTGCTTATACCGAGCTCATGGATACATGGCATGGTGAGATGATAGCCCTCATCAACCGTGGTATGACCGCGCTTGAACGTGTGGTGACACACCAACAGCTGGCAGTCAATGTGGACATGCTAAGACACCAAGGGGCTCCTGTAGTGGCAGTACCAGCCCTGGTAGTGCAGGGGGGGTGCTGTCCACACAACACCACAGCAGGCCATGTGCACGTGGCCCTGGCCAGTCCCAGGGGCGATTTGGTACCAGCAGACATTAGTCATTGGCAGGTGAGAGTAGCACATCAATGTCTGTACCTGGACGTGCCCATGGAACCCTGGCAGGCACAGTCCACGTGTCCATGGCTGGAGTCAGTGAACTGCACACCCTGCCAGGTACAGTCTGCAGCTGTCCATAAACACCTGTATAGGGCAGACACATGGCAGAACTGTGTGCTTGCCTACCCGCAAACTATACAAACACACCTAGGGCAACACCATATCTACACACACCACATCGCCACACCCAGCTCACCTCAGTACACCCCTCACACACACATGGTGTCAAATGTATGGCCCACCCTCGTCATCTGGCAAACCAACAACACACCCTATGCTTATGATGATACCTGTGCCACATCCCTGTCATCCATACCATCAATGCAGGGACAGGCTAATATGGTTCTGATGCACACAGTGACTGTATCTCTGCTACCTTTAAACTAAAACAAAAAAAAGAAAAAACAAAAAATCTTGTTTTTTTTCCCACTTTCTGAAATTTAAGAAAGTTCTGTTACAGATTTGCTGTTCTGAACTGTTTGTAAGTTTCTTGGAGGCCAGTGCTTGCTTGGGCTAAAGGGAAGTCTCTGTGTTTGGCAGTGGTTAACACTGAGCAGCCTGCCTATCCCTGTAGGTGTGGTTACTGCCTAGATGCTGTAGTTTTATTGGCCATTTTGGGTCAATTCTAAACTCCTTGATCTCTCTCTCTTAAAACCCTGCTGCCTCATGGTTTTGGCATCTTTCCAGGCTTGTTAGTTGTTGCTGAAGCACCTACCAAGGGGAGAAAATGCTGAGAGAAGAAAGGAGCCACTTTTGAGATTTTAAGTATTTTCTTCTGATTTTTTGTTTAGAATTACTTTTTTGCCGCCAATTTTTCGACGTTTTCTGGCTTGCTAAAGTTTATATCTGTATTAGAAACAGTATTTAGAACACATCTAGAGCCTGTTTACTGCATTTCCTGTGTTGCACTTAATTTAAAATTGTTTTTTCTCTTAAAATTGCATTTTACCTGACTTTGGCCTGGCACTCAAGTGTGGGATCATTTATTTCACTGTTGTGAATATTTTGCTACTTGTGTATCTCTGCTACCTTCAAACTAAAACAAAAAAAGGAAAAACAAAAAAATCTTGCTTTTTTCCCACTTTCTGAAATTTAAGAAAGTTCAGTTACAGATTTTCTGTTCTGAACTGCTTGTAAGTTTCTTGGAGGCCAGTGCTTGCTTGGGCTAAAGGGAAGTCTATGTGTTCACCAGTGGCAGTGGTTAACACTGAGCAGCCTGCCTGTCCCTGTAGGAGTGGTTACTGCCTAGAAGCTGTAATTTTATTGGCCATTTTGGGTCAATTCTAAACTCCTTGATCTCTCTCTCTCTTAAAAACCTGCAACTCTCATTTTGCGCGGTCTTGCACACAGAGCAGTGCCGGGCAGTGCCGCTTAAACAGGTTTAAACTATTCCCGGTTCCACAAAGTCTGCTCTTCACTTTTTCCCTTAGAACTGCTCTAAATCTCTAATTAAGCACTCTATTTTCATTCTAAAGCCATGAACTTGCTCGTATAAATAATCTCATAGGTTAACACACACTAAAGCACTACATCCTCTTATACTCCTTCTAAGCACTTGCTCCCTATTGGTTCTTTCTGATCAGTCAATAAGTAGTTCCCTATATTATTCAGGCATGTCCAAAGGTCAGTTTTGAGTTTACTCTCCAGTCCAGCTGGTGAATCTGGGAATCCTGAGGCAATGCTACAACTGCCTTATGTATACAGACCACCCTCTCCTTCTCCCAACAAGCTCAAATATATGTGAGAGATGCAACTATATAGCCAAACTGGAGGCTAAGCTCTCTCAACCCAGTATTGGCACAGCCTGTCAGGAGGAGAAGGTAACCACACACACCACAAATCCAGTCTCACATAGACCTATTGCATCAGCAAACCAAACGCATAAACACACAAAAACATACTCAGAGGCTCTAAATAAAAATCTGCCTAAGCAGCGGAAACCTTCAAAGCAGACATCCTGTTAGATTTTATTACTATAAGGCTGAAATTAATTCTGTTGTAAATATGCTGAAAGAAAAAGCTTGCTTAAATGCAGAAACAGAGTTTAGTAATATGTGATCAGCAGTCATACTAAATGACCATGGCTTGGAAAATAAGGAACCTGCTGAATGGACATTTTTCCCTTACAGACTTAAAAACAGGATGTATGCAAGAGCAAAAATGCAAAATCTGCTTTTAAAGAATGGACAACAGGACACTTATCTGCATTGGCAAAAGAACAGATGTTCTTGTACAAAGATTCAAATAGAATACAGGATGTTCACACTGTTAGAAAAGCTGGTCTCTTACAATGTGTTTCCTCAAAAACATGTTTTTCTGCATGGACAACAGGACACTGTTATCAGCATTGGCAAAAGAACAGATGTTCTTATCCAAAGATCCAAATAAAATACAGGATGTTCACACTGTCAGAAAAGCTGGTCTCTTACAAGACATTGTTAAAAATAATATCATTAAGTCAGCAGTTTGCGTCAGCATCTGAAACAATTAGTATTGTTTCTACAGGATGAGCAAATCTCCTGTTTATGCATGACTAAAAGTGTATATAAAGAGCTGTATAAATCCAGTTATGTTAGAGGTATGGTAGGGACTCATTTGTCCTGAGGTAAATGTTATATCTCTCACATCATCTGTACTATATGAGAAGTAAAGTTGGAACAGTACTTTAAGCTGCAACGTTGGTCCATTTGGTTTATTATAAAAAGTTATTTGTTACTGCTCTCTAAAGTTGATGCTGCAAAGTATATTCTCTCATCAGTGTATATTCTGCAAGTTTCTGTATGCAACAGACTGTGAATGCAAATATAACCAGACTTTGAATTTTAGCAGAATCCAGCCAGCAAGACTGAGTGTCTTAAGAAGACTTCAAATCCATCACACCAAGCAAGCAGTAAGCAGAGCCATATAATTTTTCAATGGCAAGCTAGCCTGCATTTGAACCTACAATCTGCAATTCAAACACGGGGAGTGATGGTAAGCCCTGCAGAGGGTCACCTCAGTCAAATTGCAGTAACTAACATTTGTACGTATGTGTAAATCCTAAACAGAAGTATTCCAGTTTATGCAGCTTGCAGTAGTAAAGTTTTTTAGACGTCTAAAATCCAGAGTGAGACTAGTTCAAGAAAGTCGCAGTGCCATAAATTCTCCAAGAAAAGGTGAATGTCCACTTGTACAGCGGTCCGCTGCCTGTTGTGCTTCACCAGCTTCTCAAGTGACTCTGAAAAATTTCTAGCCATCAGCAACAGCAGCCTGATCACCTGTTTTCTTGCTAACTGGTAAGACTTTTTTCTGTGTCACATATTTAGTGTGGATGATGTTAAACAGTTTGTATATTCTTAAGACAGTTTGTATATTCTTACATAGTTTGTATATTCTTAGATAGTTTGTATATTCTTAGACAGTTTGTATATTAGACAGTATGGATATTATTTATAATTCATGCAGGAGTAAACCAAACTTTAGTAAATTGCTATGTTGGTATACACAGCACATTAGTAAATGTAAAACCTTATTAGGGCAGGTTGATAGTAAGGCATTATGCAAATGTATTACAATATTTGACTGGTATATCAAAGAAAACCATGTGAAAAATGACAAATGTTTAGTGTGTGCTTCAACAAAAACTGCATTTTGTGTATTATGCCATAAAAAGTATTGCATCATATTGTTAAAAAATAGACTGTAAAGACAGACATGTTCATGATAAAGAATTAACTAAGGGTAAAGTGTTTCCATTATATTCAGATGTTGAACAGTTATATCCTGTCACCAGATGTGAGTCAAATCAGTTACTGATAGAACCCCTAGTACATTTTGTCACAAAAGAATGTAATAAACTTCTAAAAGACAGACACAATGAGTTCAGGAAGCTTAGACAAGTTATACATACATCTTTTCAAAAGTGGATAGGAGTTTCAAATTCAGCAGAACAGCTTACTAAAGAATGTCAGAAAGACCATGCAACATTACAGGAAATTCAACAGCAGTTGCAGGATAAAGGAAATAAATTAGCTGAACTGACAGAGACTGGGAACTTCCTACATACACAGTTAATCTGTGCAAAAAATATATATTTTATAATATGTTTATGTTTTGAAAATGGTTAAGCATACATGCTAGGATGATAGGGGCAAATCATTTTTAAATGTTTTACTTTCATTCAGTTAAAGCAAGACATCTATCAGTACTACAGTAAAGTAAACCATATGACTGCCATTCTTAGCATATTCAAAAGGTACACAACAGTTTTAGTGTATAAAAATTACATAAAATAGTTATACTATACTGTTCTAGTGCATAAAATTAAATAAAAATAAATAAGAATAAAAATTTAAAGTCACAAGACTGACATGCTTGTATAAAGATATACAGATACAAGACAGACATGCATGTATGTTCTTTTCATCTAAAATACATCTGTTACAATACACAAGAATAACAGGCAGACAACAGTAAATACAAATAATATAAATATAAACATGTGTTGGTTAATTGTATAGTAACACCAAACAGTGAACGTTCTAAATTTTAAAAAGAAAATCACAGATGGTATTTGTCAAACAGTTTTTGTAAAATTAATGGCAGGACAGTTAAATAGATAAATAAATAAAAAAATACTGAAATCCATGTAAGCTAATTGTAATGTAGTATAAATGCATAGTTATGCAAATCACAATCACATTAAAGGAAAAATGCCAAAAGAATTAACTATAGTTTATAGAGTATAAAATGTGAGCTCAGACCTTCCTAGACTGAATGAATAGTTACAGGAAATGCTGGAAAGATAAGATAAACAACAAGACTGATTGCCAGATAAGTAGCTTGAGTTTTTCTAAAGCATCATTGTTATTAAAACATAATTGTTAAAATGGTTACGTGCAACACCATTTGGTAATTGTAATAAAATGTCACAATTGTGCATAGATGTCACTGATAATCTGTTTGCAAGTAAATGTTAAAATAAAAAAACTCAGTTGCCTCAAGTACAGCCAGCAAATGGGCTATAGTATACATACAGTTCAAAACAATTGTGCAGGAGGGTGTAAATACCTACTAGAGGTAATAAACAGTAACAGCTTTAAAGTAAATGTATGGCCAAAGTGTTAGGCTGACATACATTCTATTCTCACAGCATAAAGCAGGTAAATAGTGCTGCAGTACTACAGGGGGAGGGGTACTTTCTCAGTTTTACACTGACTGTATAAGCAGTACTGCACAAGGGTCTGAAATAAAGCTATAGAAAAAATAAACAACAAGGGTCTGAAATAAAGCTATAGAAAAAATAAACAACAAGGGTCTGAAATAAAGCTACAGAAAAAATAAACAACAAGGGTCTGAAATAAAGCTACAGAAAAAATAAATAATAAGGGTCTAAAATAAAGCTACAGGAAAAAATATCTCATTCCTTCTTGGCAATACTCTTTTAGGGAAATGAAAAAACAGGTATTAGGGTATTAAAAATACTGGTAAACTGGATTAAACCTAACATGATAAGATCTTTTACAAGTTGTTAATAGCTGTATTTACAACCTGTTAAACTGTAAAGCTATACAAGAGATGGTTTAAAAAACAAGAGATGGTTTAAAATTGATTACAGCTATACAAGAGAGAGTAAAGACATGTAAAAAACTGAACAAGATTGGTCACTATTTTAATATGTTTTTGGCAAAACAATGTTGGTATAAAAAAGCATGAATATTTTTAATTGCTGAGTATGTAGTTTGAAATAACAGGACATATGGATTTGGTATCAGTTCCACTAGATATTTCTAAAGAGACAAACATTTTCCAAGATTTTGCTTAATATTAATGCTATTAAATTTGTAAGATTAGACTAAATGTACTTTATAGTCATTGTATGTACAAATGCAGAAGAATTCAGTACAAATGATAGTCTTTGTATGTACAAATGCAGAAGAATTCAGTACAAATGAAATGAATGTCTAGTAATAAATATGTGTAAAAAACCATGTTTAAAAAAATAAATAAAAAATGGGTCCAGGATACCTACTAGATTGAAATGCATGAACAGCAAACAGTCTGTGTAAATACATACTGTACAGGATACATCGTAATAAGTTCAAAAGTAATTTATCAAGTTGTAATATCACTGGTTTTACCCCAGTAAAATAATTGCTTTCAAATATTTATTATCTAAGCCCAGTTCAGTATTTTACTAAGATGTTATTGAGCAGTTCAGAGACATGATCACAATGTTATGGTTAAAATGACATTAAAACTGTATATTTTCAGCAGTGTATAAATGCTTGCAGTAGCACATAATTATTGTCTCTTATAGTTAATTCAACAGTTGCAAAGAGTTAATGGAACAGTTCTAAGTCATAAATTGAATTCTGTGATTGCAAAAGAATAAATTGATCAAGTTAAAAAAAATAACATTAAAGCAGACACAGCTCATAATTGATAAAATATTTTCACAGAATGGTCTGCAAAAGAAAAAGTTTTAAATACATTTAGTTTTTGTAGTAATACTTAATATCATTGTATTAACTATGTAAAATTGCATTTTGACTTGTATCAAAAGAAGACTATAGGTTTGTTTCTTAATGTGTTTTCTATATAAAATGTTTTGAGTAGGTTTAAAAACAGAGGGAATTGTTAGATTTTATTAATATAAGGCTGAAATTAATTCTGTTGTAAATATGCTGAAAGAAAAAGCTTGCTTAAATGCAGAAACAGAGTTTAGTAATATGTGATCAGCAGTCATACTAAATGACCATGGCTTGGAAAATAAGGAACCTGCTGAATGGACATTTTTCCCTTACAGACTTAAAAACAGGATGTATGCAAGAGCAAAAATGCAAAATCTGCTTTTAAAGAATGGACAACAGGACACTTATCTGCATTGGCAAAAAAACAGATGTTCTTGTACAAAGATTCAAATAGAATACAGGATGTTCACACTGTTAGAAAAGCTGGTCTCTTACAATGTGTTTCCTCAAAAATATGTTTTTCTGCATGGACAACAGGACACTGTTATCAGCAATGGCAAAAGAACAGATGTTCTTATACAAAGATCTAAATAAAATACAGGATGTTCACACTGTCAGAAAAGCTGGTCTCTTACAAGACATTTTTAAAAATAATATCATTAAGTCAGCAGTTTGCGTCAGCATCTGAAACAATTAGTATTGTTTCTACAGGATTAGCAACTCTCCAAAATAGAATATCAAGAGGAAATGTATATGTTTATGCATGACTAAAAGTGTATATAAAGAGCTGTATAAATCCAGTTATGTTAGAGGTATGGTAGGGACTCATTTGTCCTGAGGTAAATGTTATATCTCTCACATCATCTGTACTATATGAGAAGTAAAGTTGGAACAGTACTTTAAGCTGCAACGTTGGTCCATTTGGTTTATTATAAAAAGTTATTTGTTACTGCTCTCTAAAGTTGATGCTGCAAAGTATATTCTCTCATCAGTGTATATTCTGCAAGTTTCTGTATGCAACAGACTGTGAATGCAAATATAACCAGACTTTGAATTTTAGCAGAATCCAGCCAGCAAGACTGAGTGTCTTAAGAAGACTTCAAATCCATCACACCAAGCAAGCAGTAAGAATCCATATAATTTTTCACATCAAAGCAACACCTACCACGAAACAATATCCACGTAGCACATAGCTCACAAAGTCAGTGTGCCACACAGTCACAGCCCTTAAGGCTAAGCAACACACCTAATACACTTGTAATACGTGACTCTATTGTCAGACACACTGACGTCCCACTCACCAGGCTGAACAAGGAGAAGGTTACTGTAAGCTGCCTGTCGGGTGCCAGGATCCGCCACATAACACAAGCACTCAGGTCACTCCAAATCAAGTACAAATATGACTCCATCATTGACCGTGCTGGTGTGAATGACCTGAGATGTACCTCCCTGGACTACATGAAAAAGACGTACAGGCGCTCTTTGATCATGTAGCCCAGGCCGGTATGACCCTGACCTTGAGTAGCATCTTACCCTCACCAAGAATGATGCCACAGTATAAAGACAAAATGATCAATTTTAACAACTGGGTAAAGTATTGGTGTCATTCAAATGGGATCCAGTGTCTGTCAGCCTGGGATGACATGCTCGACAAGCCACGTTGCTTCGCTAGGGATGACTTGCACCTGTCACCCCTGGGTTTTCGAATACTGGCAAAGGCTCTTGACTCCCCCATAGTGCCTTTTTTAGGCAAGGTTCAAAAGACAAACCCACCCCCATAGACAACACAAAGAAAAAAAAAACTAAGGGTAATGCTGCTCAACACCAGAAGTCTAAACCTCAAGATGCATGCACTCGAGACTCTCCTCAGTATGGAGAATATCGATATCTGTGCAGTAACAGAAACCTGGTTCAAGGCTCCCAAGAGCACCCCAGCACTAACAGGTTATACTTCATACCATGCTTTCCGGCCCCAAAACTTGGACCGAACCACAAAAGGAGGGGGAGTATCCATATTTATCAAAGATACCCACACCTCCAGGTTAGTGGCACTGCATGAAGCATCGGAGACCATCCATGTGCAACTAACAGTGGGAAAAACTGCCTTTCAGTTTGTAGCCTGCTACAGACCACCCTCCCAAACAAAGGAACCTCACTTGGCTTTCCTGAGAACACTGGAGAATATGAAGGTCTCTCCAAACACTATTATATTGGGTGACTTCAACTACCCAAACATCGATTGGGAAAACTACTCAAGCCCAAACACCCTCGCCCAACGGTTCCTAGAATTTATAAACTCAAATGCTATGGAACAACTGGTCACCACTCCCACAAGAGGGGAACACATATTGGATCTGGTCATCACCAACATGGGGTCTCTATGTCCCACACCAGAGGTATACCCCTCATTGGTAAGATCAGACCATAAACAAATCTCACTGGACATCCATATTCTGTCCCCACCCCTAGCCAAGGAAACCATGGTGAAGAACTTCTCAAAAGCAAACTTCACACTTCTCAAAACTGAGGTGGAAATCCTTCAAAGCCCCCAGGCCAGTGGAAAATATGGCCCAAAATGCAGAATCCTTTACAAAAGCATTCTATGGACACCTACAGGAATGCATGGAGCATGCTATTCCTAATAAAACCAAGACTCACTCCTCCAAAGTCAGGAGACCTGTCTGGTGGACCCCGGCCATAAATAGCTATACAACAGAAGGAGAAAGCTACTATATGACAGAGCAAAATCCAAAAAAGGGAAGGCGTCACTGATCAGTACTAGCAAGAAACTACAATCCCTCATAAAATCATCTAAGGCCAGCTTCGAAAGAAAAATTGCACAAGACACTAAAGATAATCACAAGGCCTTCTTTAGTTATGTCAGAAACCTGGGAGGCAACTCCCAGATATGCTCTGAGTTAGTGCAAAATACACTGAACCCACAGACATTGCCAACATCCTGGCAGAAAGGTTCAGTGCAAACTTCTCTCCCCCTTCCCCCCCAAAAGAGCAAATGTCTATCCCAACAGAGTGTAGCCTTCCTGAGATCACAGATGCACAGGTGAGAGCTGCCTTCTCCAAAGCAAAAAACACAGCATCAATGGGTCCAGATGGTGTCCCGGGCTGCATCTTACACAAGCTCCAAGAAGAACTAAACCCTCATATAAAGTCACTGTTCAATCTCAGCCTTACTACAGGATATGTACCCAAGGAATGGCGTACAGCAACAGTGGTCCCACTCCACAAAGGTGGTGCCACAACAGACCCCGGAAACTATCGTCCTATAAGCCTGACTAGCCTGGTCTGCAAAGCTATGGAGCGTATCATCATGGAAATCATAAACAAAGACATTGGGAACCTCCAGACACTGGATCCTACCCAATTCAGCTTCGTTAAGGGCAGATCATGCCTCTTGAACCTGGTTGACTTCTTTGAAACAGTTATCAAAGCCATAGATGAAGAGAAGGTAGTCCACTCAGCCTACCTGGACCTCACAAAAGCCTTTGACACAATACCCCACTCGGGTATCATAAATAAGCTCACCAGCTTAAATATCAACCCCTATGTCACAAGATGGGTTGCAAACTGGCTCAGCGATAGAACCCACATGGTCAGAATAGCAGGTGCCATGTCAGACTCTAAACCAGTTACAAGTGGTGTCCCACAAGGCTCAGTCCTGGGACCTCTCTTGTTCGGTATATATTTCTCTGAGGTACAGGCTAACATGGGTGGACTATAGCTGACCAACTTCGCAGATGACTGCAAACTGGGTGCTGTAATCGACTATCAGGCTGACACAAGCATCCTCCAAAAGGATCTCACAGAGACAGATAACTGGTGCCAGAGCCATGGCCTAAAGCTAAATGCCAAAAAGTGCATAGTCATCCCCTTTGGGAAAAACAAAGTGCCCATAAATTACCACATAGGTGGTAATCCATTAAGTACGGAAGAAGTAATTAGGGACTTGGGGACCCAAGTAGATAGCAATCTCTCCTTTGACAATCACATTGCCAAAGTGGTTAGAAAGTCCTTCTGTATAGCCTACCTTATCATGAAAGGGTTCACATCTAGATCAAGAGAGGTCATTGTGCCCCTCTACTCATCACTTATCAGGCCCATAATTGAGTACAATGCTCCGTTTGGGATGTACCTTACCCGACACCTTCAGCAACTGGAAAGACCCCAAAAGTATCTCACCAAGAGGATCAAGGGGCTTAAACAGATGCCCTATGCAGTTCGACTAAAGAAACTCTAGCTCTACTCAGTTGCCTACCGCCTACTCAGAGGTGATCTTTGTCTGACGTATGAAGCCATGACCAACCCAGAATTAATGGACATGCTTCACCTCAGAAAATCCAAATCCCTTAGAGCTACACTCTCCAGGAACTTGAACCTCAGCACAGAAATAAATAGGACATGCTGGAGGGACAGATTCATATCCCAGAGGCTCTCCTCACTCTGGAACAAAATCCCAATCCATGTTAGACAGAGCCCCTCACTGACCCTCTTCAAGAGAAATCTTGATGAGTGGATGGGAGATCATAAGTTTACCCCTGGGATCTCTTCTGTGTCCCTGCTTGACAGAAGTACAGTAAACTAACCTTAAAAGGGCTACCTTCTGTGACCTACTATACAGAGGCACAGTCAACTAATCTAAAAGGGTGGCAAAAGCCAAACACACTCTGGCTAAGCTTATAAATGCCCTAGGGCAGATAGCCTAGTATCAACCTATGAACCTATTAACCTATGTGTACCACAGTACTGCAGTGTAACATCTTGTATGGAGTAAAGTGTAATGCATATATATGTCAGGTAGTGTAGTCGTCCAGCAATGATGCATTATAGCTGTCAGTAACACTGGTTGATTGTGGTCTCTATAATGTTATCCATTTGTGTTGTAGGTGTACATGTGTCAGCACAAGGATGGTCTGCAGTCATATTCCACAATTGGGTATGACACTGTGGTGACACCATGGCTGTGACATATCTGGGATACAGTTGAACACATGTCACAGGTTAGTATAACAGTTATTGCCTGTGCCACATGGACAGGTGACCCGCTGGGGCATGTATACCCTGCAACCTGATGTAGACCCATCCACATACACACACACTGTTACTTGGCAATACTGGGACTAGACCCCTACCTAGGTATGTAGTGATACTGAAGTGTGTGGCTTACATTGCACACACCACACAGCGTTTTGGGTGAGATGTGTCCCAGGTTACATGTTACATGCAGAACATACCCAGACATGTACAGTATGCTAATGGGGATGTAATGGGTGTATATGGATACTACATAGTGTGACATACCTTCATATACACATTAACAGACACATAACAGGCAGACACACATCTGAGAGACCAGGGCCTATCGCTGCTAACTAACTTGACCATGTGTCCAATGTGTTACAGGTAGGCTGCACACAGCACATGCATAACTGGCCTGGATTGTGGTATCAGTTAACTGCATGGTTGATGGTGATAGTGGTAACCATAATGTGGTACATGGGACATATACCGGATGTACCTTGGTGTAATGACAGAGTACACAGCACCCACATCCTCCAGTGGATATTATACTCCCTGAAACTCATGATGACACTCTGCCATACCCACCATCACACATTGGCCACAACTGCAATAAAAGCCATAGTATATCCCAACAGTGGTACTACATGGATATGCATCTAATGCACATGCCACACGCATAGTTGGGAGTTGCATTATTATGCCTCACCTATGGGCAACAACAACACCATCTGTACTACTGTGTGGCAATGGGTATTGCAATAGGAGTATGTGGCCTTGGAATGCTGTACCCTACAGATGTACGGGCATATAAACACACTTGCCAGAACACAATGGGTATCCCATACCTATCAATCCATTTGTACAACACTGTTGTGCTGGTACTGCAAGGCTTGTGTAGCCGGTATGGAGAGGAGCTTAACAGGGTACATGTAATGTCCCATACAGCAGCAGCCACAACTGACTATGGCAATGGGTGCTGTGGTGGTTGTGAAGGCCCTCATGGAATTCTCAAGTACAGGTGTGCTAACTCACAGACACCGCTATACTCAGTCATGCACAGGTACACATGTGTCAGTACAGGGGTGCATCACTGCAAGTGGTCATAGCTGTGTACCTAGCTATTGTCCAAGGAGAGATGGATTGTGTAGGGGATGGGTGTACAGTGTTATCCTGCCACCTGCCAAGTGGCAGCAGGCAATCGATTGACAGACACTACTGTGGTGACCCTCAGGGTGAGAATGACATGCATCAGCCAATCCTCCAGGTGCCTCCTGCACATGGTCACTGAGGTGATCAAGTTGACATGTATGCAACATGCATTACAACACATGGTTAGTGTCTGTGAAAGAGACCTGTACCCAAGCATGTTCTGTTGACTGTGGTAGTGTAGTGGAGGTACCCGTGGCATGTAGTGTGTACAGGGTGTCATTTCACATATGTGCCAGTTCTTACACAGCTGGGCAGACATGTCAGTGTCAATCAAGCTTAGGTTGCCTGTACATATCCAAGCTGGATACCTGCCATCTGCACATCTGTAAAGGGACGGACTGTCATCAGCTTGGCAAGTAGCTATGCAGTAGGAAGAGTGTGTTGGCAGATAGATGTTTGACAACAATATGTATGCCATAACTACATGTCAGAAGCCCTCACTAACATGTGCTGTACAGATGGTAGTCTACAGCTGCATTCCACATGTCTGATCATTACCCAGTAGGGGTTATATACTGTGACACAGCTCACACACCAGGGATACAACAGGGAGGCCTCAGAGTCCAGTTATGCCTGCAGGTGTGCCTGTTGTCAGTACTACATTTAGCACTCTGCTCTTGCCTGGGTAAGCACTGTCAACAGTAGTACTACCATGATACACTACATCTCAGTGTGACAGCCCATACTTGGGCTACTACCCCTGTATGTAACACATTCACATAGATAACAGTGCTGTACAGGCCTCATATATGTCTGTGTCCCAGACATGACACTCACACCCTTTGCTACTGTAATGACAGCACATAGGCTCATGTATTGTACAGCCAAAGAAAAAATCACCAAAGGAACTGTGGATACTTCCTTTTAATAAAATAAATAAATAAAATCATCCAAAATATTGGACTTAAAATGGATGAAGTTGGGAATGGAATTGTCAAATCTGGGGATGTACCGGTACAGGACACCCTTTTGAATTCTAATATTAGAAATTACAATCAGGCATGTGTTATTCAATACAGTCCCTTGTCTAATCAGATCATACAGATTTTGCATAAAAACTGGGATATATTCAAGGTGAATAATGAGGTCTACAAGAAGGTCGGTCAGAAACCATTTTTTTCTTTGAAGGTTGGTAACAACATCAAGTTAAACTTGGAGAAGACTAGGATGGATGGGACTCATAATGGAGGAAACACTAAACCTTGTGGACATTGTTCACAATGTGGATACATCCTCCAGGTAGCTTCAGTAACCTTAAACAATAAAATTGGAAGTGTTATATATTTGAAGAAAGGGGATTGTCATAACAATAAGATAGTTTATATTGCATTGTGTAATATGTGTGACGGGTTATATATCGCGAAAACTGAGACAGCCCTGAAATGTAGGATATATGAGCACCTGTATGAAATTAAACACCAAAAGGAGACAAATGCTCTTTATAGACACAGTCAGGATTGCAGCAGATATACTGGGTTTAAGTTTGCTATTGTTGATTCAGTGAGTTTGGATGTGAGAGGGGGGAGGATAGGAAAAAACATTTATGTAAAAGGGAATTAATGTGGCAGCTCAGGTTGGCTGCAAATTTTCACCCTGGTTTAAATTATTATATATCTATAGTTCCAGTTTTAAAGGAAAGGGCCTATCAAATTAGATAGTGTTTATAGAACCTTTACAGGGCTCATCTTAGTTTCTTGACACTGTTACATTATAATTGTTTTTGAATTGAACATATTTTTATAACAATGCATTATTTTATATAGATAGAACTTTGTATTAGAGTGGTTAAATCATTTTTATATATACACATACAGAAATACATTTTTTTAGATGTATTTTTTTAAAATGTATGAGAATTTTATTTATCAATTATACATACAATGCATACATATATTATGTTTAGAACTAATATTTGTTGCACATGCCACTTTAAATGTTTTAAAGGCTGACTAATTAGTTAATTGATTGGTTTGTAGCTATTGGTGAGAGAGTATTTTAATGTGAAGCATATTTTTGATGAGTTGTTCTGATGAAGTCATGTTACTTTGATGAAAGCGCTCACCATGAATTATTTTTCATGGTTTTATTTATTTATTTTATTAAAAGGAAGTATCCATGGTTCCTTTGGTGCTTTTTTCTTTGGATTTTGGCATTTTCTTCATCAGCGCATCTATTCATTGTTTTTTTATGTATTGTACATGGCATTGCATACACTTATTACAGATGTCATTACCATGCTATGTTATCAAACAGGGTGGTGTGAACTGGTTACCAAGGCTAAGCTATGCATAGCAGGTATCAACATTACTCCAATATAACAGCTAAGCTGATTTGTGCACTGGTAAGCGAAGCCTACACTGTGTATGCCCCTGTACGTTTACCCATAGCTTAGCACCGCTTAGCTTTACAAATCCTGTGCAAACTCGCTTAAAGCGGCTCAAAACTGCCTTAACCACTCTGTATCCGACAGCCTTTATTCTGCCCAGCAACAAAATGAACAGCCCTTGCAGGTCTTGAACCCAGGACCCTGTACACTATAGTCACAACACTTAACCACTAGACCATGACCACTGTGAAGACAGCTGTTTTTTTACCAATATATCTGTCAATACACATATTGAGTAGTATTGAACGATTGCCTTTACTTCCACAATTGTGTATTTCTTGTTATTAATATGACTGCTGCATCACATATGTTGTTTTATCATAATGTACACATAGCAGATACATACAGTGAGATACATCTGGGAGGGTATACACAACCGTGAGGTTTACACATGACAGAAATATGGATATATACATATAATAGGTTGATATATGTCTACATGTACATACACATTTATACTCATACCTATGTCTGTATGCACATCTGTATAGTGCAACATATATATGACCATGTGTACATCTCTTCATATGTGTATACATATATATATTTATATATATATATATATATATATATATATATATATATACATATATATAGACATATGTATATATAGCTATATATGTATGCAGTGTACAGATATGCCTATTCATGTGGATATATAGCTATATGTGCATACATGTCTATTCTGATATACCTATTACTGTCAATATATATATGCAGATATCCATATGTATATGTGCATATGTATCTCTATCTGTATATGTGCAGACATATATTGCTCTGTATATGTTTATATCTGAGTATATATATATATATATATATATATATATATATATATATATATATATATGTAAATATACATATTCATCTATGTATGTCAATATGTCTATGTGTATATATCTATATAGATATATGGATAATTATATATGCATATATGTTCAACATATTGTTCTGAACATGGAGTGGAGCCTTACCTCAGCCCCAATAGTCTCAACCTCTTAGTGCAAGGGGATGTCAGGTATGTATTGCAGGTATATTTGTAGACTATTGCTACTGTAATAGGGATTGTCTTCACAGACATGTTGTGTGTGGGAGGTCACATCTTCTTTTAACATGTGCACCATTGGCTACTGACAAACATCTTAAGGACATCATAGTACAGTACCACTGCTAGCACCGTAATGATCCTGTGGACTACAGCAAAGATATAGCCAATATATGTGGACAGTCTGGCACACTCTGCTCAGTCCAGAGGTATACACAGAATCCCTTAGTGCAAGACATGTGGACCAAGCCTGACAATGGATGTTAACAGCCATGTAGATGGGTATATCACGTAAATACTGGTATACATTTGACTCACAGGTTATGCATTCACACCCCCCTGTCTGCCCTGACACATAATAACCGCTGGTACAGAGGTGCCATGGCCACATACTACCCACTACAGCATTCCAGTGCTTCGTCTGACATACATGACCATTGTGGTGGCCCAGCAGCAGTATATCTGGAAAGTATCTGGACATAACATCTCACTGGGTAAGTACACTAAGCTGCTAGGCATGTAACAAAGCACTGTGCAGGCTACAGGCAGACTGCCACAACACTGGCCTACATTTCCTATGGGGGAATACACATGTACCTGCATATATAGCAGGCTCTACAGGCATGTCACAGCACAGAGTAACAGACACCTGTGTGAAAGTGCATAACCACAACCAATGGGAACACAGTCACAGCCACATATGGAGAGCTAGCATAATATTACAGTATATGGACTATTTGATCAACACCATCCTCATATGTGCTACTCACACACTAACCCTACATATACTGGGCAGCTACACAGTGTGGTCTGATGCCTGTCTGTGGTATGGGACATGTGTGTGTTTGGCCTTACAAACATGTAAGCCAATATGGTAACATACAGTGGAGCAGCATGTAACATCCGATAGAACAGGACCAAAAACAATGACATCTACCACAGTCTGTACACATGCCAAGGTACATATTCACAATACACACACTGTCAACAATTACCATAAGTTCACAGACCTTGGTACTGTACACACAACCATAGAATGCCCAGGTTATGTTGTCAGATATAACCCCTACTATACATAACATGTAGCAGTCTGATATCTCACTGGCTTATCAGTTATGATGTCAATAAATATGGTGTACAGAACATATGCACATCTTACTGCATGACATATGTACAAATGTGGACAGAGTTGTGGCTGGAGGCACAAACACAGGGCCAATATTGACATGTTGCTGTGATAACCTCATACATTTACTGTTGTAACAGGGTTTGTTGCAACATATGTCCTATGAGGGATATGAAGTCAGTAACTCTCATGGCTGTCACCATGTACTGACTGCAATCCTCACACTATGCTTCTGCAGCTCACAAATAGCTGCTCTGTGGGTAACACAAGAAACAAAAGGTACCACACATTGCCCAGTCTGCCGATGACCCTACAGATGGGGGTTTCCTCATAAACATAGCACTGACATAACAGGTATTAAAATATGTAGGACAGCCATATCCACACACACCTTGTTAAACCAACATTACTCCAAATGCAGTATAGCAGCAGTTACATTCTGTAGTCATGTCAGGCACATCCCCCTACTATGTGTTGGCCTGTTTCCACAGTGTATGGTAAATCTCCGATCCATCTGTGATGCTGTTTGACAAACAACAGATCTAGGTCCTCTCACAGTGAATAAAAAGGCCCAACACCAACATGGGTTCTTAGATATTGGGGTGTGTTTCCATGCAATTGGCTATGGGGAATGTTACCACAGCTGTTCCACATGCAATCAGCTAGAGAAGGGATAATATTCCTGCAGAGGCCGTCAGCTGATCATGAGCATCACTTACAATACACATGCTGCTGCCTAAGCAAAGCAGGTGTAAGTCCCACAACCACCAGAGAGGCAGTGAGAGAGGCAGACAAAGGCAAAGATAAGTCAGGGAAGGGTGGGAGAGTAAAACTTAAGCATGTTTGTATCACACACCTACCAGTACAGGGTATCAAACCTCTGACTTGACTATGTATTGTTATCATATGTCTATGCAGTTATTGGATGCACCATATAGGTTACACGTTGAAGAGCCCTCCAAACATATATGTGATGGTGAGTGATATCGGCAACAGTAATATGGTAGCTATATATTAGGTGAGTACACGTGCCTACCTGCATGAACAGGTGTCAGCATCAGCACAGCCACACTCTGTCAGGAACTCACACACATTGACACACACACACACACACACTTGGCAGGGTCAGGAATACAACTTCTCACTTGTTAGACTGTCACAATATGGTAGTGTGCAGGTATCACATGCACCAGAGGGGTTATCCGGAGGTTATATGGGTAAAGGGTATGTGGAGGTTTCTGACATCAGACAGCATGCTTCAGTATGCCAATGGGGGTTGTAGTGAGTGTGAATGTGGTCATAGGCATCATACACCACACACACACACACACACACACACACACACACACACACACACACACACACACACACACACACACACACACACACACACACACAGGGTGCCAGTACTGACATGCATGGGTGCATTGCTTCATGGGTGTGTAGTGGTCGACTGTGCCAGACAGCAATACAAGGCTAGATGATGGGTATATCTTGGCATCAGGCCACATGACAATGGTCTGCAGTGTGGCTCAGGGGTGTAGTGTCTGGATTGGCCCACACAGGTGGGTATTATATTCACATCAGCAGCCTTGCCAAAGTAGGGCATTTGAATTGTAGTGAGTGTGACTAGCCTGAAAAACATTGCTCTCTACACAGACAGAAACACAGTTGCCTTATACAATCATGTTGCACAGCTAGCACTTGCACCGCATAGTCTGTAATGCTGATGGATACCGGTGGCTAAAGTCTACAGTGAGTGACAGTTACACCTCATGTGGTTGTAGCCATTTACCTGTGTGCTGGGTGGGACAGGACTCATAATGGATGGCTCCTTGTCACAGTCGGTATCTTCCACACATCTATGTACGTCTACTTTTGGCTTATTATAGTGTGCTATATGTCTGCATTCCTATCCACTGTGTGTGCAAAGCATGACTGGTGCATACTGAGGAGTGTATGCACTAACATTTGCAACTGCCAGATAGGTATGGTCCACTGTTGTTTGCAGACATGGGCTTCAGTGTGTGAGCATGCCCAGTATGACCTTTCAGTATGTTAGACAACATTTATCTGACATTGCCTTCATTTCTCTAAGTGTGTGAGCATGCCCAGTATGCCCTTCTGTATTGAATGTGTGAATCCATTCCAGGTAGTTTTTACTCTAGTGCAGACTTTTGTGTTGTACACCTACAGGTAGCAAACTGTTTCTGCAGGGTATCCGTCGATCATTTGGCAATATGGGGACAAACTGTGCAGGGGATAGTGTGTACTGTAGGTGATTGTGTCTGTGCTGCTTCAGCTACATGGTACTACTGTTAGCAGAGATATTCAAACGTGTACTGTTATACACTGTGATGTTTTCTGTCCTCATGTACTGTCAGGTGGACATTCTTGTTCACAGTGATGTCTTGGGGAACAAGGGTGACTACAGCTGTGTCCTGTATTGTGGGCAGATGCATACATATTCTTGGTGAATTATGCCATTCTGGAGACACTTGTTGCTGGGTCTGTACCTTGGTACAGTGCTGGCAGAGGATCCCATACTTGTACATCCATCAACATGACAGTATGGCCTTATCTTGCTGTGGCAATACCTCACAGCTGTGCAGATTCACACAGGTTACCCAGAGGCAGCGGCCATGAGTCAAGGCATTACCCCTATCATGGTGTATGGGCAGGTATGTAGCCACCCATTTATGTGTTTGCAGCCAGAGACAGTGTGTTCACACAGCTTTGTGTCAGACCTTGCACGTTCCATGCTGCCCATGCTCCTACTGTTATTCTATCCTCTTCCATACATTATGCATACATTCTCTGATACTTTCCCTAAGGTTATCACCCCATCACGGCTGTGTTTTGTATTGGTCCACAGTTCATGCAGTGGGACATGGTGGACATGTCACTGTGGTTTGTCCACATGGCCTTGCATATGGCTTATGTGGAGTGTGTTATGTTGTTATTTGGGTGTCCATGACTTAACATGCATTGGCAGTATGTGTGAGACACAGGCCTTTGGCAGAGGGTTGTGGGGAGCACACTTGACTGTTACAACATGTGTACATTGGATTGGGGGGGCACACCAGACCATTACTACATTTCTAAATAGGTTTGGGGGCACACCTGACTGTTACTACATTTCTAAGTAGGGTTGTGGGAGCACACCTCACTGTTTCTACATTTCTATACAGGATTGGGGGAGGGGGCACACCTGTCTTTTTCTACATTTCTACACAGAGGTTGGGAGGGGGAACACCTGACTGTTACTGCATTTCTACACTGGATTGGGAGAAGGGGCACACCTAACTGTTTCTACATGTCTACATAGGAGTGGGGGCACACACCTGATTGTTACTATACTTCTACATAGGATTGAGGGGGCACACCTGACTGTTTCTACATTTCTACACAGAATTGGGGGGCACACCTGACTATTTCTACATTTCTACACAGGATTGGGGGGCACACCTGACTGTTTCTACATTTCTACACAGGACTGGGGGAGAGCACACCTGACTGTTACTACATTTCTCCATAGGATGGGGGCACACCTGACACTTGTACACATTTGCTATGACTGTACTGGTATGTCAGGTACTCCATTTCATTCTGTATTCTAACCTATCATGCTGACTAGAGGCATGTCAGTGTACTACAGGTCTTAGGTTTGATTGACCTACATATTAGTTTCTGACTTCCTACCCTTCAGAACTAACATCCCACTGCCTGACCTGCTGCAGTCTGTCTGTGTAGGCCTGGGGGGGTTACCCATAGGCATCATTCAGAGGCCATAGCACAGTCTTTGTTTGTGTTTGTCTACACCTGTCCTGCTGGCTGAGACTGTTGTTGGGTATGTGAACCTCCCTGACTGGCATGTGTGAGTCATATGGATACACATGTGGCCCAGCACATTTCCTGCTCTTGCACTGTTGGGTGCTGACTAGCATGCAGGGGAAATCTGGGATTCAGTATCATTCCCCTCATTTGCATAGGATTGTCTGCTAATGCATAGTTACATGTCCCACACTGAGCATCCCCCATAGCAACCACTATTCACTGGCCATGTTGTCTTCTGCCTGCCATTGAGTATAATGGAAAGATAGTGATTTTGGTTAGAATGCTTATTTTATGTTTTTTTTTTCTTATTTTCCACACGATCCCATTTGCGCGCTGCTGCCCTATGGCTAAACAGCCGAGATTGGCTAAAAAAATATAAAAGTTGATTTTTTTTAAATTTTGCAAATGTTTTCCATGCCAGTGGCTTTATATTTGGCTATTGGCATGCTTTCTACTTGATATCCACCCTTTATTTGGAGCTGTCATGGCTCATTTTGTAATTTACAGACATGTACTCCATTACTGGCGGAGTACATTTCTCCAGATTACACTAGTCCTGCACGGCCAGTTTCCAGCTTCCTGGATTGCAAAGTCACCTCATTTGCACGGATTTCTCCTGCAAATGGGGTAATTTGCATACAGGAGCTGAGTCCGTGCAGGACTAGTGCAGGAGCGCTCGTGCACGTCCCTACAGGTTATTCCTGGATCGCACGGCAGACATATTGCCAGCTGAAGCTCTGCACTAGTCCTGCATGCTGTGCAGGGCTTGCAGAATCTGGGGATTTAACTTAGATTGACTTATATACAAACTAGCTATTACATTCATATATGCTCACTCTCTGGCTGCAGTCTCAAAATGGCACTGAAGCTAGCACATGCTTGCTATTTATATGCATGTTCAGTCCTTGAAATGCTTCTTAAAGATACAGCACACACTCTGTTCTACAGCCTTCCTCTTTGAGAAATAGGTCATGCAATATTGACAACATCAGTTGACATGCGAGCAATACAAATATTTATTTGTCATGCAATTATACAGAACTAGATACACATATACCATGCTGTCCAGGTTTCTGTGTATTTCACACTAGGTCTAGAAATACGACCAAATCATGTGACATAAAATTTAGAATTAAATTTAGCAACTGAGGACTGTCTCTACTGAATGTTCAACCTTAGGGACATCAGGAACATCATCAGAAATGGAAGTAGAAGTTAAGATACATTCTGCAACAAAAACATTGTCTGGATTGCTCCGAGATCTAGAGTCTGTATCACAGGAACAATGCTGTGATATCAATTCTGGTACAGGAAGAAGATGTCTGCGATTTCTTCTGTACTCCATACCCTCAGATTCTATGAAGTAGGATCTCAGCTCAGTACATATACCTGTTACTTGACCAATCCAGTCAAAACTTTTCACAGTTTATATCTTCACTGTCTCTCCTTCTTTCAATGGATGAAGAAACTGGAATTCTGGAAAGAATGCTTTCTGAATAATTGGGCTCAAATAGTTCTGTTGTTCTTATCTTTAGGCCTCAACAATCTGGAACTAATAGGCAGTGTTGCTCTGGTTTGCCTGTATAGAAGTCTCTGAGCAGGTGAGGCAAGTATATCGTTACGGGGTATGTTTCTGAAATTAAGTAAATTTAAAAAGACATCAGTATTGTCACACTTTGACCTTTCAAGTAATTGCTTTGCACTCTCTACTGCATGTTCAGCTAGTCCATTTGACTGTGGATATTCTGGACTACTAGTAACATGTACAAAGTCCCATGCTCTTGCAAATTTCTGAAACTACTGGCTAGTAAATTGAGTACCATTGTCATAAACAACTTTCTGTGGACTACCATGGACTGAGAAATGATGTTTCAACTTAGTGATAACAGCAGTGGACATTATACTAGGTAGTAAATCAATCTCAAACCAATTTGAATAAGAGGCTACCAATACTAAGTAATGCTGATTGTTCTATTCTAATATATCAGTGGCTAATGTTGACCAAGGTAGTTCAGGAACTTGACTTACCTGAAGTGGTTCTTTTCGCAAATGTGGTTTAGTACTATTGCATGCTGAACAAGAAGAAAGTACTTTATCAATGTCTTTTACTAGAGAAGACCAAAATACTAGTTCTCTCACCCTTCCTTTGGTAGAGTCAGAACCTGGGTGACCACAATGAAAAATGTGGATATATTCATATTGTAAGGAAGCAGGAGAACAATTTTAGGACCTTTGAAAATAATACCATCTTCCATCAACATCTCATCTCTGTAAGGAAAATAAGTTTGCACTTCAGGTGGTGCACTAGATTGCTTTGACGGCCATCCAACATTAATGTAGTGGTTGAGTTTTTGCAAAATTGGATCAGTCTTTGTATGATCTCTCAGCTCATCAAGTCTCATGGTAGAAATATTATGCACTTCCATTACATCAAATCAAATTTCTCTGCATCAAGATGTTCCGTTGTATTTCTGGGTGATCTGGATAAGGTATCAGCAGATAAAGATGTTTGCCTTTTGTATAGACCATTTTGAAGTTGTACTTTTGCAATTTGAGTATCATTCCTTGTAATCTCACTGGAGTTGAATACATAGACTTCTTTAGAATATCAACTAGAGGTTGGTGATCAGTTTCAATCTGAATAGGTCGACCATAGATATAATCATCAAACAATGAACATGCAAATACTATTGCCAAAATTTCTTTCTCAGTTTGAGCATATTGCATTTCACTTTGGGTAAGGGTTCTAGATGCATAGGCTACTGGTCTGCCTTCTTGAAGAATAACTGTGCCAAGACCAAATTTTGAAACATCACAGGAAAGAGTGACTGGTTTATTGACATCATAGTATCTTAATGTAGGTAGAGTAGCAATTTTCTGCTTAAGGTCTTCAAATGCTTTCTGGTACTGTTCCAACCAAAAACATGTAACTTTTTTTCACATCAGCTCTCTCAAAATTGCTGTAAACTCACTGAAGTCTGCTATAAACTTGCCTAAATAGTTGACCATGCCAAGAAAACATTGTAGAGCTTGAACATTATCTGGTGCTGACACCTCAAGAATAGCTGCTTGCTTGAACGGGTCTGATCTCAAGCCAGTGCTGGTAAATAAATGACCTACATATGTAACTTCTGGTAGTCTAAATTTGCACTTTAGAGGATTGAGCATTAAGTTCACTTCACATGCTCTGCCTAGAACTCTCTTAAGGTTTCTGCCATGCTCTGATTCACCATTGCCTCCAACCAATAAATCATCTACTATTATGGCACAAGGATAACCTGAAAAAAAATACTCCATTGCATGCTGGAAGACTTCACTTGCAGAATTTATTCCAAATGGCATCCTTAGAAATCTATATCTGCCAAACAGGGTACTGAAAGGAGTCAGTAATGAGGATTTGTGATCAAGCATCACTTGCCAAAATGAACTTTTTGCATACAAGAGAGAAAAAAAGCTGTGGCATTCAGTATTAGGGATGCAACTTCCTTGACTGTACCCATTGGATGATGCAATCTCTTTAATGCTTTGTTCAAATCTCTTAGGTCCATACATAATCTGATTTTATCCGAGCCTTTTTTTGTGGCTGCTACCATAGACAACACCCATTCAGATGGTTCTGAAACTGGACAAATTACACCTTGCTGCACTATTTTATCCAATTGACCTTTGTCTTTATCCAGCATAACTATTGGAACTTTTCTTGCTGGTCTGACTACTGGACTGACCTCTGGTTCTAACTTCATAAAATGCACAACTGGAAGTTTGCCCAAATTGCCATCAAAAACATCAGCATACGCTGAGAAAATGGCTTCAGAAAAATTGGAATTAGGATATGTGCTTATATGATGAACTTTGGTAAAAGAAAGCAGATTCATTCTCAAACTGTCTCAGAGACCCAATAATGACTACACAGGTCTTCAAACTACATGAAATGAGCTGTAACATTTCCTAGCCACATAACATGAAAGCATTACTGTGAATTTCTTCACCTCAACAAGCAACAAGTTTTGCAGTACTAGCCACATTAAGTTGTTCATTAGTTTTCAACTTAGCAAATGTGTCTGCTGACATAATATTACATTTTGAATCAGTGTCTACTTTGAGCTTGGTGGATTTACCATTGATCTGGACAGTACAAAACACTTTGTTCTTTGCCAACAAATTCACTGCATCAACCTTTTCACCAATTACTGATACACCATCTATATAGAAAGTAGAATTGCAGCTCTCTATATGATCAACTTGCTTTTTTGAGTGACCCTCCTTTATAATTGTGTGAGGTTTACTTGATTTGCAAAACCTTTGAAAATGGTCTCATTTTTTACACTTGTGGCATTGCTGACCAGATGCTAAGCATTTCTCTCTTTTATACTCATGATTAGCACCGCAATTGCAACAGTTAATAATAAAGTTGGATTTGGGTTTTGCTGATTCATGCTTGTACTGCACCGAGTAAGCTCCTTTCCTAGAACTTGCTCGGAAACTATGTGGTTTCCTAGGAGAACCCAAGGGGGATGTAGCTGCCATGTTCTTAGGCCTACTTTTGCTTTCCAAATGTTGCATGCTGTCTACATTTGCTCTGGAGTCTGTTGAAACCATGATCTTATTACTTGTAAGCATACTTGTCTACCTTTCTGTAACTTCACGGATTTGACAAATCTCAACAGCTTTACTCAGCATTAAATCACTGTCATGAAGCAAAATCTTTCTCACAGCAGCACTATTAATACCACACACAAGCCTGTCCTTCATTAACTCATCTTTTAAGTCACCAAACTGACACATTTTGGCTTTGTTCCTCAGTTTAGTAATATAAGCTGCAAATGTTTCCCCTGGTTTCTGATCTATTGTGTAAAACAAATGCCTCTCTAATGTAATATTTGTCTGAGGGTAACAAATTTCTCTGAATTTGCATTTCAAACACTTGGGGTCTTTCCTTGATTCAGCCTGTACAACAATATGGTGATTTCCACCTTCTCCCTCATATACTGCTGGTGCATACACAAATGAACGCCCTCTTTCAATGGCCTCTGACCCAGCTAGATTTAGCAAAATGAATGCCCTGGTGCGTTCATCTTTGTCAGAATAAGCTGCTTGTATAAAAATATCATACTATTGCTTAAATATTCTCCAATTCTCTGCAATATTCTGATCAAATACAAGTGGTGAGGGCTTTTGAAATCCATCTGCCATTATTAACACATGCCAGTGAAGGGTTTTGCAAATATGCACACACACACACACACACACACACACACACACACACACACACACACACACACACACACACACACACACACACACACACACACACACACACACACACACACATAGATATGCCAGAAATGTATGCCAGTATTTGTAACTTTGTCCAGTAGCACAACAAGCCTCTAAATAACTGAACTTTGTGAAACAAGTCTTTTGGACACTGTAATACTATTGAAATCACTGTACTGCAAAAGTAATTTATCATCATTTTAAGAAACATTTCAAAATAACTGCACTGTGAGAATGAACTAGACAGAAAAAGCTCAGAGTAAGAAACATTTCAAAGTAACTGCACTTTGCGAATAAACAGTATACAATACACTAAAACTTCCCCAAAATGGTGGTACTGCTAGATATTTCTTTACAGTGCAAAAAACACTCTGTAATTGCAGCACTTTGTGTATAGACATACCCAACACAAGAAACTTTTCGAAATGGCTGTACCGTGACTGGACTTCATGAAATAGTTGCATGTTGCACAAAAATAAACTCTTAAGAATACATGCACAGTAGTAAACACACACACTGTAAGCAATTTTACACACTTTAAAATACTTTGAATAACTCTAGTTATGTCCTGAATACAATACGAAGTAGTAGTTATGCCACAACACAGTTCTTTGCAAAAAAACATGCAGTCACCTTGCTTTATTTATGCTTAATGTGCCCTTTTTGCCCTTATTATATTAGTTTTGCTCGTTTAATCTCTTTTCATGCCCATTGTAATTTTCTTGTGCTCGTTTTACTCTAAACATGCCTGTTTTGCTTGTAACATGCTCATTTTGCCTTAAACATGCTCCTTTTGCAATTTTGAGGTAATTCTAAGCCCCTTATATGCTTTTCTGATATCTTAATTTTAAACATTTTGTTTAATTAATAAACTTTTTGTGCCTTTCATTTGTTTAATAATGCAGTTTGTGCCCTTACAATGCTCTGTTTTATCTTTTTTATAAAATAAACTGTTTGTGCAATTTTTTATTACCTATGGTTCTTTTCTGTCCCTTTTTTGTGCTTGTTTCTCTTAGTTTACCTTCACTGTTATCTCTGCACCTCGTAGCTCTGAAAAGCAGTCTCTGGAATCCTGATTCTGACATCATATTGCTCATCTAGTCAGGATTTAATAGACAAGTCTTTGTGGGTTTTGTTCAAGCAGCTTTATTATGTACAAAGAGATCAGGATTGAGGCTTAGTGACTTTAACTTAGATAAACATGTACAAACTAGCTATTACTTTCATACATGCTCACTCTCTGGCTGCACTCTCAAAATGGCACTGAAGCTAACATGTGCTTGCTAGTTATATGCACATTCAGTCCTTGAATTGCTTCCTAAAGATACAGCACACACACTCTTTTCTACACATACCTCTTGTCACATATCTCCAAATCCACTCTCTGCTGTTCAATAGGCCTGCAAAAAATCACATTGCCCTGATTACTGGTGATTTAATACTTCATTACATCCAATCTACACTCACCAGAATGCCCAAGATCAGGGTTACAGTAAGCTCTGGTGTTATGATTAATCATATTACAAGGATCCTAGGACCCTTCATTCTTGTAAATATGACTATGATTTCATGGTTATCCGTATATGAATTAACCTTGGACACACAGCTTTCAACTGTTCCTATTTTGGAAAAAAGTTCCTATTTTAAGGCCTGATTTAGGGTGTACTTATTTTTGGAGGTATGCTCCTATTTTCAGGCTTGATTTACCTATTCCCACAATTTTCTGGGTCCCCTTCATCATGTGATTTTTGAAGCTGTCTAATACACCAAAATGCATAACTTCCATTTTCTGAAACAAAAATAAATGATTTATGTGATATACTTAATTAAATTCTACAGATTTTATGCCTCTTTGATAATGTAATTGTATCTTTCCATCATTTTGTCACTATCTTTTAAACATTTTTCCTTATACTATCTTACATTTCTACTAAAAGTGGAAAGAGATGCATGCTATTTGGTATTCAGATTTTATGCTAATGAGATTTCAAGGTATTTAGCTTGCTGAACCTACAATGACCTTTGTTCCTACTTTCAGAGACTGAGGTTGAAAGGTATGGCACACCCACTGGGACTGCACATACATGCATACCTATTCCTATTAGTCTTATTGTTTATTTCCTCTGTTGTCTTGCTTTATCTTGCATTTGCTTATGAAATTTTTACTAAAAAGTACATAATAAAGAAAATCTTAATAAGCTAAAATATTATCAGTAAAATTGTTAATTTAAACTTAACCACATGTGTAATGGCAGCTCAGTGGTTTAGTATTGCATGTGGCTGTAATCCTACAGAGCATATCATAGTAGCAAAAGGCATTTTTGTACATTTTGAATTGTTCATCTCATCAGCCTGGTACTCTAACTTTCAGCTTACATACCATGTAAAATACATTCAAGAAAGTGTATCAGAATGACAAAGAAAAAAGCCATTTAGACTGGCACATTCCATTACACCAGCATGGTGGTTACTGTGTGGAATTCTTATTGTACTTTTGAACTGCTAATTGAATACATGATGTGAATTACTTCACTGTATACACTCATGCTTAAACATGTAAAACATTATATATTAGATAGTTTTAATTTACAGTTCTAATGTCTTGAACAAATCACTCTAAATATATTTGTCTAGCTTTTGAAAATAAAATAGGAGCATTCACAAAGCGTGTGAGTTGGCATAGTGATGGCTTGGTATAATAATGACTGCAGTGCATGATGGAATCCTTCTTTCCCTTCTGGATGTACAAGATAGTAGGACACTTTTGATATAGATTTGTTAATGTTTCCAAACATGTGAATGGGTAAAGCTTCAAGCATCTGAGTTCCTTCATATGGGTACCTTGACTACAGACAAGGAGGAACTACAAAAAACTTCTTTCTTGTAGAAGGGCAAAATTTAATGACTTAATCTGAGATTTTTTGTTAAAGCAATTAAACCAGAGTTCATTTTCTAACAGTACATTTTGATAGACACTATCGGGAGCAACAATTTGTGTGATTAAACCTGTAATGTACCTATCTACTTATGAAATTAAAAGAATATGGTGGGTTCAGAAGAAAAGCATGATGTGCCAAAACAGGTCCTGCAGAAAGAAGTTACTGCCTAAGATACAAAATAAGGAAAATAAATACTTACTGCATTGATTGCAGTGTGCAAATCACGACATGGAAACACCTGAAGCTCATAATGATGGGTGAGGACAGGCACTCGGACTGACTAGTAAAGGGCCAGTAACACTTCCCTACCACAATCAAGCATAATGCCTGTAATATCTACTGCTGCTGCACCCACTCATTGATCCATCTCCTCACTTGTCTGTCCTTACCTGTGAACAAAACCATAAGGTACACACTTTTCAATGAGGTAGGTGCTCACTCCTACCTGTAGAGGGCAGTCCACTTTCTTCTGAGAAGGAACTTTAATACACACATGTATAAGTCTATGCAGTTGCTTTCTCTGCTAAAAGATGTCCATGTGTCTGCACTACCAAAGGCTGCAGCAGCCAAGTCCATACCTTCTGTCTGAGGGAACACACCAGCCAACTCCATGCCTTCTGTCTGAAGGAACACACCAGCCAAGTACACACCTTCTGTCTGAGGTAACACACCAGTCAAGTCCATGTCTTCTGTCTGAGGGAACACACCAGCGAAGTCCATGCCTTCTGTCTGAGGGAACACACCAACCTAGTCCACACCTTCTGTCTGAGGGAACACACCAGCCAACTCCATGCCTTCTGTCTGAAGGAACACACCAGTCAAGTCCATGTCTTCTGTCTGAGGTAACACACCAGTCAAGTCCATGTCTTCTGTCTGAGGGAACACACCAGCCAAGTCCATGACTTTTGTCTGAAGGAACACACCAGCCAAGTCCATGCCTTCTGTCTGAAGGAACATACCAGCCAAGAACATGCTTTCTGTCTGAGGGAACACACAAGACAAGTCCATGCCTTTTGTCTGGAGGGAACACACAAGCCAAGTCCATGCCTTCTGTCTGGAGAGAGCACACCAGCCAAGTCCATGCCTTCTCTGTGAGGGAACACACCAGCCAAGTCCATGCCTTCTGTCTGGAAGGAGCACACCAGCCAAGAATATGCCTTCTGTCTGGAGGGAACACACCAGCCAAGTCCATGCCCTCTGTCTGGGGGAACACACCAGCCAAGTCCATGCCTTCTGTCTGAGGGAACACACCTGCAACAAGTCAGTCCAACTATTCCTGAGGAAACATAAACATTGCAAATCTCATTTATTTAAAGAATACTGACTAAACTAGTGTTATCTTTAACACATCTCTCACTACCTACTGCTTAGCTCAAATATGTAATTTCTGACAGTATTCCACTTTAGGTTTAATTTCACTCCACCCCTTTTGTTACCCGATTTAGTAAGTTCATTACTGGCAAAGCTTGGAATATTATAACAGTTTTTCCAGTGCTGAAACTTGTAACGATAATAACAGTATGGTTAGGGTATGGTAGCTTCATAGTTAAGTCCAAGGTATTCAGTGTACAGAGGAAGCTTACCTAATAAACCATATTCAGACATTCTTTCTAGCCTCAATTAGGGCAACACACTGGGGGGGATTTTTCAGGCTACCCATCCAATTATCTAGGGTTACTTTGAAGGACACTACTCTGCTTGCCATGTAGAAGGTTTGTTTTAAAAGTGGGAGATACATTGGGATATGAATTTATCACACCAAAGTACCTTATTTATCTGTAGATGAAGGTTTAGTTTGGTTTTTGAGGAACTATTTTTTCCTGCAGTGGAATATGAGATCAGGGATCGAGGTTGATCTTTCATGGCTCCAAAGGTTAAACAGAGATCATCATGGAGGAGACTGAGGCTAAGTACAGAGAGAGGGTTGCCAGACTATCTGAAGAACTAAGGATTTTGAGGAAATTAATCCTTTTAGTCAGAAATCTCTGAGGCCTCTCAAGTTGAGTGTACAAAAAGAGCACTGTATTTAATAATAGGTCTGAAACGATATGCATAAAAGGGAATTAAGAGTCTTTAGGATCTAGAGGAGATGTCTTTAGAAATGAATGAGACAGATAGAAGATCTGCTGAACCATTGTGGAGACATGACGAGAAATTATCAATAAGACTGCCTAGATCTCTTATAGTTATATATGACTGGAGGTGTGTGTCATCTATACGTTATGATGTGGAAATGTTTTGTTTTGTTTACCAAATTGAACTATATTGCATCTGCACTGGAAGATCAAATTACCACACCTGATCTACAGTCATCTGCAAACTTAGATAACCATAGGCCAGGAGTGTTGGCCTGAAGGTGTGAGAAATTCCCATAAAATAGAAGACAGCCCAACACAGAACTCTGTGATATACCACTGCTAAATTATTACATTTCACAACTGGCACCAATAACTATTACCATATGTGGTCCACCATACAAAATATGGATTCAGATTTATAAGCCTGCTAATAATGCCTGCATGAGGAATAGTGTCAAAGGTTGTGGTCTTGTCTTGATTTGCTGCATAACAACTATTTACTGCTTTTTTTTCTTCAAAGCAATTAACAAGGTAAAAGAGGAAAAACCTGCCTTTGACAAAGCCAATTTGATGAGGGTCCAGGGTTAAAACTTTTTACAATGCCCAAATTAATGAGGTCTGAGGTAATACTTCCCATAGCTTTACACATGAAGCTAATGATATTAACAGATCTATAGAGTTACCAGGGTCCAGGGTTGGGCCATCCTTGTGCAACAGTATTATAATGGTTTTGATTTACAGATTTTATAATTGTAACCTGCAAATGTAACCAGTGGAGAGGTTTAAAGTTTAAATAGGGGATCAGAGAGGCCATTTTCAATAATCAGACATCTGGGTATGTTTTCAGGGCTTACTTGTGAGATAATATTTGCTTTTTAGATGGCCAACATGACTTCTTCCATAACAACTAAAAGTGGTAACTGGGACTGTGGAAAATGAGGAATAATTATAACTAAGGGTAGAGTACAATCTGTACTATATTTGTCTGCTAGGATATTAGCTATTTCTTTTTGGTCATAGTGGGCTGCATTATTCTAGATTAACTACAAACATTGCTGAAGTAATGTTCTTAACTTTCTGACATAATTCAAGAAAGATTTGTAATATTTTTGGTTTCAGTGGTTATTTCAAATCCATACTCAACTTCAAGCTTTCTAATGGTTCCCTTATTATCTGTACTTGTGTGTTTGTGTACTGTTAATGTAGACAGAATGAGACTTCTTATAAGCATTAAGTAATTTATTTCTCTTGTTATGCAATTTATTTGCAAAGATATTCCATCATAGAAGGATTGTTTTTAAACTTATCATATTTGGTATGGATATGGACAGTCTTAGCAATGCAACTGTTTAAGTGGGTGTAGTAGTCAGAGACATAGGTAATGGCATTAATAACGGGATCTGTCAAAGGAGGATTACAGCTGAATTTACTTAGGTCATCAAGAAAATTAATGAAGGTATGTTTCTGAAAACCCCCTAAAACAGAGGTATTTGCAGGGAAGTACTAACAGTTTTAGCAGTATAAGTTAAACTTTTCTCCCAATATCTCTCCCTTTTCCATACTAATATACAGTTCCCTTGATATTCATTTTCTTAAATGAATTCCTCTGATTTTCAGTACTGTAGTATTGCTGTGCTTTAAACACCTATTATGTTTTATTTTCCTCTATTTTTCTACTAAATTTGAAATCAGGAATTTTACAAATAAAAATGCTCTAAACATTATATGTGTATCTCTGTAAATTACTATGCAATGTATATAATAATCTCTGTATATACATTAGGTAATGTGTCTTTGAAGGATATGTATTTGTATTTGTGTTTTTAAAGTTTTTGGAGCTTTTCTCCCTAGGCCTTCGCTGAAAATGGGTCTTTCTGCCCTGTTGGATTTTCCAGGTAAACAAAGGCAATAAATAAATCAACAGATTTTAAAGGAAAAGCGTCACTGATTTTTTGGTCTTATTTAGAAAGGGAAGATGAAGCATATGAAGCCATGCAAGAAGTGGCCATGCTTGTGAGAACAAGACCAAAGGAATTTGGGACCCTAATAAGATTGTTATTTTTTTGAACAAGTTAATTAGATTTTTAATGTCAATGAAGCATTGGGCATGCCTGCAACTGGCAGTGTAGGTCAATCAGTTTATTGCTGGATAGTTTGAGTCCTGCAGCATTATAGTATTGGATTTAATGGGGATTTTAGCTATGGTGTTAAGATAACTAGCATAGTCAGAAGAAGACGCGGAGAATGTTTTGTAGTTAGCTACAAAGTGGTAATTAATGCTGTTTAGGATGATTTGGACATCTAGAAGTTCAAATTTAATGTTATGATCAATTACTTATGAGGCAATAATATCCTTGACAAATACTGATACTCCCCTCCAGTTGCTAATATGTCTGAAGACATGATAGGCATTAAACTGAGCAAGAGAAGCAGTGCTTTCAATGCCTTGATACCGCATCTCTTTAACTATACATATATAAATGTGTTCAAGTTGTAGGAGCAAAGGAGCAAGTACATTTGTAAAAGAAAGGCAAAGCTGGGCCACTCTAGTGCAATGGCATTATAGTAACAATTTCCAGGCTTTGGGAATATAACTAGTGGAGAGGCTTAGATTAAAGATGTTACTTAAGGGATCAGACAGGCTATATTTTGCACTAATAATCAGGTTAATTCAAGCATACAGCAATCATAGATTCTAAATGAACATAGACTTTTTACATGGAGTACACAAAAAGAGCAAAGAAAGGATGTTTATGATCAGGCAACATGTCACAGGGAATAACAGCTATAGGAACAGCTTTGACAAATGGTTGATGCAGCAGCAATGCTGGGTGGGGAAACTTATTTATTGGGCTAGGAAACAACCATGAACTGACAGTCTCAGGGTTAAACAGGAAAATGTAGTTGTCTTCTCCTTGTACACTCATAATTTACATTTCTACAGTATTCTGATTTGTTTCTTTTTATTATCATTAGTAACTTTGTGTAATATACTCAGATAATGCAATGCAGTATACAATAATGTTAATATTATTTATAAGGTTTGCGGAAAAACTTTCTTTTACTTATACTCTTGCATCTCCTTTTATACAAATCCACAATTTCTCCTTTATTAAGCAATTGTTTGTTTTTCTCTTCTAGGTATGCAAACAAAGGGACATGAAACACGGACAGTTCCAGTGTAAATTCAAAGTGCTGAACTGTGTGGTTCATGCAGTCTGATATTAGCTGGCTTGAATGCTGATTATGTGGGCTGTTCTGCACAGTGTCATAAATCCAATCAGGACTCACATGTATTTGAACAGAGGAGTCCTCAGGTCCAGATGCACTACTGGGAGAAGGAGCAGTTGTAGGACAGTTGACAGTAAGCAAGTGAGACTAGAGGAAACAGTATGCAAGCAGATACAGTAGATCCATTTTTTGTGGTCAGTTCCAAGGAACAATCAATGTAAAATCATTGGCTGTCCTTGCAAATAGTCTGTTGTGATCAGTGTACTCCCCCCATACATATACTTAAATAAAATAAAATTAAATAAATAAAATACTAACAAGACTCTTATACAGCCAGCCTATTTATATAGTTTGAAGTTAACACAACGCAATGAAAGGATATAAAGAACAGGACCATCTAAGATAACTAAGATATTAAACTTAATACATAGACAGTAAAAGGAATCACATAAGCCTTATTTATGCATTCATATACGGGAAAGAACATGACAAAAATGAATAAATAGATGAAGGACCTTAGAGTGAATGTGATGCATGTCATAGCAAGGGATTTATGAAAGATATTCGTAAACTATTCTACACCAATACTATTGCAGACAAAAATGATGGATATTCCAGAAGACGTAGCAAGGTAGACATATTTTAAAAAAAGCAATACAGAAAGGCAAGAAAGGAGACAGAAAGACAGTAGGGTTAAATTTAGTGTAGCTTGTCATGTTAGCCAGACTTAAATGTTTTCATCTGTGCTTGTTTGTTTGTACTGCTGTGCCCAAGTTATGTATGTACACTTTAAAACTGGACAGCATAAGCCTTGTTGTACTGTATATGTTATTATGGCCATTAATGACTAAAGCAGATGTCACAGAAACTTAAATTTAGTTTTGTCTTTGAAGATGGTAATCATTTTACTAAATGTGCTGTGAGCAATCAGTACTAAATCTGATTACAGGCTCAGTTTGTCTGGTATGGTCATCTTAATGCAAGCTTTGATAAAACGTCAGTTTTAGTGATGAAGATTTAATTTAAATAGGCTTATTTTCTGTGATTATACACATGAGAATCTCTTCCAGAATAAACCACCTATTACACAATAATGCTCTAATGAGCGCTTGAAACGTGTATTTAACTAAGAATGTTACTTACTAGTTAAGATGCTCTGTAATTTTTGAAGGACATTTCTACTTTAATAACTTTGAACACGTGGCTGCGTTCTTTTAAGATAACTTAGAAAAAAATAGCACTTTGTAATTCAAACTCCTATTAAGCAGTCATTTGTTGAGGACTGAGGCTTACCAATTAGTACAAAAGTCATAAACTCCAAGGGACCTGACCTCAGACTGTAAACAAAATGATGCATCAAAGAAACAGACTATTGGAAGTGAAATATTGCAAAAGCATATACCATTAAGGAGGTATGACTGTAACAAAATACATTCAAGTCACATAACAAACCATAGCAGGACGTAAACTAATACAGGGTTTCAAAGCTTAAATCATATGAGTCCACTCTTTTTGTCTTAGTCTGGTTTATAAAGTCAACATTTCATGAAGCGTTGGCTGCCGTCCTACAGATTTAGTCAGAGGAGATAGGCTGACACCTATCAGACTATGGGGGCTGCTCCTGAGAAGCATTTGTTCCTTGTAACAGAGCCCATATGATAATTATGATTCTGCTACAAATATGCTCCAGCTTTTCTGCAAACATTCTTTCCTTTTTAGTCTTTTTTTTCAGGCTAGAGTTTGAAGTTGCTAGTGATAAGTGGGTGCTTTGTTCTTCTGGAAACGGAAGCTTTCTGTTTATTTAAAAGTCAGAGGGATATGAGCAGTTGCTTTATGGTTCTTTCCCTGGTGGTAACCTAAAGGACAAGCATTTCTCATCTCACACCTGGGTACACTACATCTCTTCCACCTTTAGGTTCAAATGTCAGTTTCTTCCTGGGCCAGGATTATCTCCTGTTTTCAGCAACATTTATACATTACTTTTTATCCTAAATTACTTTAGAATCACAGAAAATGTCTTACAAATATTCATTTTTAAATTGTTCAAGTTTTTAGAAATATCATCTGCAGTTCTCTTGATGGTAGAAATTTCAGCTATGTTACTATTCTAATTAATTGGACTACTTATAGCTATATATATACATGCATACATCCATGTACACACACACACGTGTATGTGTGTGTGTGTGTGTGTGTGTGTGTGTGTGTGTGTGTGTGTACGTGTGTGGGTATGCATCTACACCTGCATACATATACATGTCTATATCATACGTACACACACACACACACACACATATATATATATATATATATATATATATATATATATATATATATATATATACAGAGACAGAGAGAGAGAGAGAAAGAAGTAGAAAGAGGAGGGTTTGTACTAAGTAAAACTCCCTAACATTGACCTCTGTTTTCTCAACATGCATTGATCGACAAACCAGACGGTTAACAGGTGTGCAAGATCGACAGTTCCCCAGGTTGGAGAATATGCCTTTTCCCAGGGGACTGTATGATCTCAGATGATATAAATAAGTAGCAGGTCATGTGAGGTGGGGGGTGCAGGGGGGGGGGCTTGCCTCCTTCAAAAAACATGCTTTAAAATCTGCATGCTCTGGTGTGATTTCTTGGACCACGAACATTAGTATGTCAACATTTTTTGTAGATGCTAATGTGCTGACATTAACTCCACCAACGTTTCCTTGATTTGATGATTTTACATAAATCTATCTATTTATATATATATATATATATATATATATATATATATATATATATATATATATATATATATATATATATATATATATATATATATATATATATATGTATATAAATATATATATATATATATATATATATGTGTGTGTGTGTGTGTGTGTGTGTGTGTGTGTGTGTGTGTGTGTGTGTGTGTGTGTGTGTGTGTGTGTGCGTGTGTGTATGCGCATGCATGTGTGTGTGTGCCTGTGTAGATAATGGTATAATATGCATACAAAAGCACACATCATGTGCCTGTGATACAGAATTTCACCAGTGTTTTTTAGAACAATATGATCATGTATCTCTTCATCCAATTCTCTCATCTTTCCCTAGTTGAGAGATTCAATAAACTCCTCAGTCTGCACATACACTCTTATGTGTGCCCATACACACTGGAAAAAGGTAACAGTAGAGCACAGACAAAGTAAGATACTTTATTCCAATGTTTGTGCCATGGGTAAGGACTCTGGAAATGACTGATTTCTGGGTCAAAAACATATGACATGCAACATGACTATACAAAGATGTTTTGTGTTGTATGTATTTTAGCATAGATTCCTTCTTTGTGTCTTTCGGCTTTTCCCGGTTAGGGGTCGCCATAGCAGAACTCCGGTCCGCTAATGATCGGCAGTAGATTTTTTACATGCTGAGTTTGCCAGCCCTGACGCACAACCTTCAACGAAGGTACGCCCATTCATGCATGTTTCCACACAGAAGATGCTCCAGCTGAGAATCAAACAGGACAATGTCTTACTGTGAGGCGACAATGCTGCCACAGCACCACCACCGCAGTAGCATAAATAGATTCCTTCTTACTGGTGTTATTTGCTTTTTCTCCTTTATTAGCCAGATACTACGTGAGGCTTCTTTCCTCTACAAAACATAGGCTGACCACCTGTCTTCACAGACAGCCACATTCCTGCTATGTAATCAACCTGCAAAGAACATGCCATCATTAAGCAGTCCGTTTTATCACTTCATCAGGCATTGCTGTCTAAATTTGAAGCAACTCTGTAAACTTAGAAGTGCAAGTGTAAGATTTATTTAGTTCTCTGGACATAAGGAGCTCTTATTTACTTATTTAAGGGTTGGGAGGGTGGCCTAATGGTTAAGGTGTTTGCCTTACCAACCCAAGGTGCAAGGTTTGAGTCTCACAAGGGATAATTGGCTTAAAAAAAATCTCCTCAGGGCAGTTAGCTTAGTACTAATCTATGAAGCAGAATTGTCCCATCATGTGCAAAAATTTTTCTCTGCCATTTCTATTTGCTGAATGTGAGCTCTCATCATATAAAGCAGACTTTCCAGTGCTAAAATATGCAGTTTTTATTTTAGATACTTCAGTGGAACTATATTTATTAAGTTTAATAAAGTTGTTTTGTATTTTTTGTATGCCAAACAGATTTTTTTCATTTACTTCCTGAATTTGACATCTGACCATGCCTTCTAATGATGTTATTGTGGGTGGGCATGTTTTCTGTACTTTGCGATGCATTTCAGTACAAAGTGACACAAAATGCAGCACAATCTCCTACCCGACAACCTGCAGACATTGAAAATAGGAGCAAAACCCCTTGAAAAGTAGATACATCCAGTTAAAAAGCTGAACATCTAATTACCATAACACATGAATAAAATAGCACATAACTCTTCCCGCTTCCAGTAGTAATGTGAAATATTCCTTAGAGGCATACCTCTCAACTATCCATACTTTCAGAGAATGTCCAGATTTTTAACTCATATTTTTGGTTTGTTCCTGATAAGTTTTGTGGTTTTCTGGCTAATCATTGAGGATTAGAGTCATTAATAATAACTGACATTTGAGTTTCAGACTTCATATTCTTCAGCAAAAGCATGCTAACACCAATCCCGATATTATAGCAACTTTCTAAGGTTATATGAGCAATATTTAAAATCTGTCAGAATTGTCCCATCATTATTTTAGGCTTCGTCCTGATTTCTTGTATTAAGAAGTTGAGAGTTGTGCTCAGAAACACATTTAGAAAAACAAAAAGTAACAAAAATAATATAAAATTATAATCACATTCAAAGCGACAGTTTGAAATCTGGACTTCAGTGAACTCTACTGCTACATTCTATCACGAGGTTATTTGTTTTTCCTTCACATAAAGGGAGATGTAAGATGTGTCATCTTTGTTTAAATTATTGTTTATACTAATATATTGAACATGTAGAATAATTTTTTGTGTATTAGATAGCTTCACAAATCACATGTGATGAGAAGAATTGATATCGCTAAAAACAAGGACATCCTGTGCAGGGGTAAATCAGGCCTGCAAACAGAATATTCCTCCAAAGTAGAGACAGTTGAGAGGTATGCTATAGTCACTCAGGCAACAAATTGATAAATAAAGGATCACTGTACTTTAAACAACTAAATATCTTAACTGCATCACTTCTGACAGCCAAGCTCCAAAAAAAAAAAAACTTTTCTTCTAACATAAGGTACTATTCTCAAATAATTTCCACTGTCTCTACTCTTCCAGCTAACCTCCACTGTACTTAACATGCCCCTCTTCTGTTGCTGCTTCACTTTTGCAGTCTCTCCCACTACTCCAAATTCAGAGGGAAGCTTAAAATGCACCTGTTAAAACAAGCCTGGTGTACCATGCTTCTATAGTAGTAATGTCACCTGACCTCTATGACATTCCTTCTTCCTCTATCTGACCTTGCTTTACTCCTTCTCTCTGCTTTCCCACCGACTTGTGAGTTATGCTGTACATAATGCACATACTGTTAATTTCTGATTGAATCTTAGATGATTGCTCAGTACATATCCTTTGTTATATTAACTTGAAACTTCTTAGCATTGTCTTAATCTTAGTACTCATCCTAATAACATTCTACAATTTTGTCTCAGTTGCAAAACAGTTTTCACCAGGTCACTTCTGATCAGTGTACTGCCTGGTAGCTAATATAAATAAAATACAGAGGATTATGTTTGGGTCTTGGATCATAACCAGCTTATTATTTGTTTTAGAGATGGGTGCCAAGAAATTGACCTCAAGAGCAAAGCTGCAGAGGT
This sequence comes from Protopterus annectens, assembly GCF_019279795.1. Classification (NCBI taxonomy): domain Eukaryota; kingdom Metazoa; phylum Chordata; order Ceratodontiformes; family Protopteridae; genus Protopterus; species Protopterus annectens. The sequence continues at coordinate 1,673,944,282 of NC_056731.1, read as the reverse complement.
GAATCTTGATATCCACATCAAGAACACATAATAAAAGATTATGATTAATGACGTGATCAAAATTCTTTGCAATGCACAAAACTTTATCTACTCCTTGTATTACCAGTTACCGGGGAGTGGAGAAACTGTGGGAGAGTGAAGTGTTTTTACCAGCCTTGAAAGTTGGTAAAGCACTTAGCACAGTTGAACAGACAGTAGCATACTACTGAGCTTTTGTTGATCAAGTATTCTGGACAAATCCAAAAACAATGGCAGGACAAAGGATCAGATTAGGGCAGTTTTTAAATATTGCTCTAATCTACTTAAATGGCTATTGGAGCAACAGGTTTTTGATCAAAATACATTTTCTGAACAATAGGAAGTATGGAACTCTAATGACTGGCATATTATCTGACTATAATTTTCAGTGATTTACCACAAATGCAAAACTTTTACGTGGAATAGACCAAACATATGAGACAAGATCAGGGATTTTCTGCAAAATGAGGAACAGCTGAAAGATATAGATAGCAGGCAAAATAAAGTGTTCCTCTGTAGAATGAATGACTTTAAAAGCTGTGAGACACATCAGTTTCTATTTTTAAGTGTGGCATGATTCATTTGTAACGGATTTTAAAAGCTGTTTTGACCTTCTAGTGCTGTCCTTTCCTGGCTGGCATTGTCCACTGTTAGCTCAATCTTAATAGCATTTAGGTGCCATTAACAAGCTTCCGTTAAACACTCCCAAGTGTTGTTAAGTTTGGGTGTTGCACTAAAAAAGCTCTTAAAAAGTTTATCTTTTTCATGAATTTGGAGTATAATCATGCCCCCATGCATTTCAAGTAAATTCCAACTGTGCTCTACATACTGTGTAATAACACAGATGCCACACTGTAGCAAACAGCTGTCTAGCATATTGTTTTAAATGGTTACCTACAATGGAATGATCACTTTAAGGCATCTTTATCTTCACAGATATGTAAATTATTCCAAATGTTTTCTTTCCAGCACTAATCCCTTGACAGTAAAACTCACTGTACAGTAGGGTTGTCATTAAGGTGATTTACACATATGTGGTTTTCTCCCTTTAAGTGATAAATCCGTTGGTAGACAGTTATGTATTACAGTTTTACATCTGTTTTATTAAGTATGCCAAGCACTATACATACTATAGCTAAGAATCCTATTCTGTCCCATCTTATGTTTGAGCCCTTTCATTTGAATATAGCTGCATTTATTTTTTTTATTTATTGCCTGACTGAATAACTGATTGTGCTGCATTCTGGTTACTATAGCAATAACCCACACCTGGGTGTGGGTAATGCGGGATTTACCCACGGTTGGCGTGGTTTGGTCCCGAGGGTGAAGGCCGAGGGACCAAACAAAGACAACTGTGGGTAAATCCTGCATTACCCACATCCAGAAGTGGGTTATTGCTATTATACTATGACATTATTTAAGAAAAGAAACAATTACTTTTCTTAAATAATGGCATTGTATAATGCCTCTTTGCTGCCCTTCCACAGCTGTCTGGTATCCACGGCAGTTCTGATGTACTGCGCATGCCTACGCAGTACATCAGAGCTGTGGCCAAAAGCAATGGAGAAAGCAAGATCTCCGTTATGTTTTTACTGTTTCGCTATGTTAAATGGGTTTAACATAGCGAGACAGCTTTAAAATAAGCAACGGAGATGTCCGTTGCTTATTTTAAAGCTGTCTCGCTATGTTAAACCCATTAACATAGCAAAAAGTAGCAACGGAGATCTTGCTTTCTCCGTTGCATTATTTTTTAAACCTGTCTTGCTATGTTAAATGGGTTTAACATAGCGAGACAGCTTTAAAATAATCAATGGAGATCTCCGTTGCTTATTTTAAAGCTGTCTCGCTATGTTAAACCCATTTAACATAGCAAGACAGGTTTAAAAAAGCAATGGAGAAAGCAAGATCTCCGTTGCTTTTACACTGTCGCTATGTTAAAGGAGTTTAACATAGCGAGACAGCTTTAAAAAATCTCTGTTGCTTTTTTTAAACCTGTGTCGCTATGTTAAACTCTTTTAACATAGCGAGACAGTGTTTTAAAAAAATACTTATACTAATAGAAAAAGTCCGGGTGACCAGACCTTTTTCCATTAGTGTAAGTCGATTTACAACGTGCACGCTGGCCAATCAGCGTGCACGTTTTGGAATATTAATGGGGAGGTCATGGTATAATTTGTAATAAAATCTTTTTCAGACTGTAGAACACATGCCTACCCACTACAGAACTGTTTTGCCCTCACAGGGCTGGATGGCATGGAATCAGGAAGTAATTGGTCAGCTGCTCAGCACACAGTAAACAAAAACACCAGTTGATATAATAAATGCAGGTACACTGAAGTAACTAAACTAATAACTACACATTTTAGAATTAGAAAATCAACTTTGCATGATGAGGGTATAATTATACCCTCCCAAAATGATAAAAAATATACATGACCTTTAAGAAACCTACTTTACCTTTGAAGCAGTACATTCCCAAGAAACCACAAATAGACAACAAATCATAGTGTGTGAGTGAGAGTGTAACAAGCTGCTTTATTACCTTTGTGCAGTGCCATCCCAATCCAGCAGTGTACTCACTGGATCACAGTATACATCACCAGTGGTCGTTATTACCGCAAGCTGTTATTTTGCATCATTTAGGTGGCATGACTACTCTGTATCTTTGTAAGTGTGCTGTTCTAGAATGCTAGGCAAACACATCTGGAGGTTTCCAAGTAGCTGATTCCCTGCCTATTTAATGAACCTTATGGGATCAGTGAAATACTATTCTGCACAGCAGGCTGCTAATTTTGTTCTTTATCACTGACTCTACTCTTACATTCCAGACAAGGTGTATCCTTGCATACCAGTTATGTCTTTTTTTTTTTTTTGTTATCCCTAGTTATGGCACTTAGCCTGCTTATCGAGCTAGTGTTAAGCTGCATGACTATTAGATGAAACGTGGATTTCTAGGTGATTCCTAAGGCATATTATGTCTAGAGGACTAGAAAAGCATGACCTTCAGTAGATCTTAAGCAGGCAATGACATTTTTGGTCTCTGTCAGAATGAGTTGCATTTCCCTGTCATGTACTCATACCTTTCAGCTGTCTAGATTTTTTCACAGAATATCAGATTTTTGCCTCACATTTTTGGTCTGTTCCTTATAAAAGTTGTGATTTTCTGGCAAAACAGTTGTGATGTACAAACTTTATGAATAACCATGTTATTTATATATCTGCTGTGCAGGGCAGGATTCTGTCATTCTGCTGAGTAAAGAGATACATGGGGTGGAAAGTATAGTCGAGTGCAAAAAAAAAAAAAAAGCCAGTGATGGCTATATCACAACAGATATACACATGCTTAGGAATATGACAGAAAAGCTTTATTTTTAACTATAATTATTTTTATTTGCAGTTAGACAAAATTGTGAAACCAACTTTCATCCACAACATAGCTACAAAGAAATAAGAGGTACTGAACACTAATATGCAATAGAAAAAAAGAAAGCATGGTGGAGTAATGGTCAGAACTGTGCAATATGCAAGCATACTGTTAGTATACAGTAATGCAAGTAAATACACTTGGGCACTATACACATCTTACTTTTGGTTGTACTGATTTGTAATTATGGAAGATCCAAAGCAGTTGTTTGAAGAGGAAAAGTCAGTAGCATCTAAGGACAATGGTCTGTGCAGTAACAGTAATATCAGAGCAACAAATTTTATTAAGCAACTTTCTTATCAGTGCAGCAATACCTCAGGCAATGGTTTGCATGCTTTTATGCTCTTAGGCAAAAAAAGAGAATGACATGATACAGCAGTGTGAATCCTGCATACCTGTTTTAGTCAGAGATGTTAATCAATGTTATAAAGGGAAATAATACTTTACTATTCTGTTATAGGTCTTAAGCTATGACATAAATTAAGAGTGTGTAGAGATTCTGAAAAGCATGCTTAAATTGATTTTTATAGGCATAAGTTGTTCTACCAAGACAGAGACAGGAAAAGACTCAAGGAAAAAGAAAATGGTTTCCTAAGGGTTTTGCTTCACTAATGGGACATGATGTTTGTAGTACAATGGAGCATAGATTCAGGATGGGAATCATTATATTGTTGATTGCATGCAAAGACGAAGTCTTAACCATGTTGTAATTGTTGTGAAAGCTTTTATCATTTAGTCTGGAGCTAGTCTGAGGCTGCATACCTCCCAGGTCAATATGTGACATTTCATTTAAGCAGTCTAGGTCACCTTAGACAACCCATGTTCCATCAGATACTTCGATGTCAACATTTTTTTTTTTGCTAGCCTGATGGAACTTCTCTTGTAAGTAAATGTATTCATATTTTGTGTCAACATGTTTTATCAATTCAAAGCTACAGCAATGATATGGCTGTATGCACATGTACAGCTCCTTATATGTATGTACTTATTCTTAATTAATTAATTTCTTAATTTTATTTCATTTATTTTATTCATTATTTATTTTGCTTTTACTGACTTTTACTGACTTTGTCTGACTGTTTTTTTTTTTTTTTCAAAACAAAACCTTTTATCGGAGGCCTGGGGAGAAAAGCTCCAACATATTACAAACATTTTTTAAACAGATATTCAGTAGTAAACACGAATAGACATTAAGTAATAAACATTAACAATTCCACATACATTTGCTAATTAGATTGTCCCTGAGATTCATGAACAGTCCGTGCAAAAACAGATTATTCTTGCACGGACTGTTCTGTGTAGGAATACAGGAGTAGCGTGCCCAACATATTAATGAGGGCACGCTGCTGTATTCCTACACCTACACGATGCATATACGAGTGCAGCAGGGGGCATGTATAAGTCCTGCACGGACACTTAAACATACCCCCTGCACTCAGATAGTGCCATACGCCACTTTCAAACAAGGAAGTAGCATAATATTAGAGCCTGGCTCTAATATTATGCATTATTTCAATGCCCGTGGGCACTGAAAGGTAAAACTAGCATGTCAGTGTCCGTGGACACTGAAATAAGAAAAAAAATCACAAATCCCCAAGAAGTAGACCGCACAGTACATGACTGTCCCTGGAATGGCCAGATCCCTGCCCCACATGGCTGCAACCTGCTGATAAATATATGCAATAATTTAGTATTTTTTCATATATTTTTTTACAATAAAAAAAAGTTTAAGTACAGTGCAGCAGGTTTGCATGGCTCGGCACTTTGCTCAGCCCAGCTTAAATGCTGTTTGAGAGTGAAATAGTAATTCTGAAGAAACAGTCCACATTGCTGATGTAGTGTAGTGGTTAAAGCACTGGTTTAGAGTGCAAACTATGCACGTTTCAAATCCCAGTGTGGCTAATATATTTTATGTGTAGAAGCAGCTGTAAATGAATTTATATGAATTGGAATGATATTTGTAAGTCATATGCCTCACGTATGGTAGTGTAGGGCTGGGAAAATGTCATTGGGCAATGTAAAACCTTTTTTTTTAAATAATTGTTTGTGGCCAGTTAAGCCTGCTGTAGCTCTGCTGAAACAATCTAAGGATTGCTTAAGCATGAAAATGTAAGCAAACCTTAACAACTGTAAGCTTTGCTTAGATGGTTTAAGCCTTGCTAAGCAGATTTGCATGGAGCTAAGCATAGCTTAGCATATTTGAAAATCGGCCAATCATGAAAAAGTGCGGGAAAATGGCCTTATTTAAACTGCACAGGTGGGAATACAGCCATATCTCTTCGAGTCTGATCAGGGCAACAACAATGGCAGGTGTAGAAGAGGATGTTCACTTCTGGGTGCAACGCTGGGGCATCCAGGAGTCCAGGGTCATGGCTGGACTCCTTATCAAAGGCCATGAAGCTAGACTGCTGCAGGGCCAGTACCAGGTCTCCCAGTACAAAGCGGAGGCCTGGGACCATCTGGCATGTGATCTCACCAGTGCCACTGGCATACCCCAAACTGGTGAGCAGGTGCATCATCACTATGATGACCTAAAGAGTAGGAGGGGTGAGCTCTTGGCCCAGTGGATTCAAGAGGCATGAGGTGAGGATATCCCAGAAGTTTGTAAGTATCCAGTCTGTGTATTTGTAAATAATTATTTAAAAATTGTATATGTTACTGTACAGGTCTGCTTAATGTGTGTTCTTTCTCCATACATCTGCTGATGAGAGGGCTGTGAACATTGATGCCCATGTACAGCACCTGGTCCGACTGAGCTGAGAGTTTGGTGAGTACAGATATATTTGTAATATCTGCTGTAATAAATCAGAAATAGTAAAGGTAGTATTGTCTGTATATATAATTTTGCTCTAACTGTATTGAATAAATGCATGTGTCAGGCTGCTAGTGTTAGAACTCAGTAATGCCAGCTGCTGTTTAATACAGAATTTTGTAGCAAACAAGGTACAACTGAGGAGAGGAAGAGTAGGATATGTATTAGGCTGTCTGAAAGAACCTGCTAAGAAACAGCTGTGTCAGGGCTACTGTAACAGTTACAAATGAGAAGCAGTCCTCCTGAGCAGATCATGCAGTAATACTAACTGTGGATTTCTGAGTTATAGAAAGTGTTATGTCAAAAATAATAAAGCTGACTATCACAAACTGTTGTCTTTCATTTGTCTTATATCTGAAAAGTACAACTGTGTAGCTGCTGCAGAATTCAGTAAATGAGGTGAAGTGATGTAGCACTATTTGTCTGCATAGTTCAGAATTTGGATGTGAAATAACTGACAAAATGCAAAAGTAAATATTTCCTTCAGTAATGTCTTGTATTGTGTTCTTGACACCATTGCCTTATGCAAACATTTGCATATCAGCTGTATGTAGTCCTGAATGTACAGGAAAGTGTGAGACACTAACAGGTGCAGACTGCAAAAGTAGAGTGTGTTGATTTGATTCTAAATTGAAGTATGTTTTATTAAAATGTACAAATGTCTAGTTTTAATAATCTTCTCATATTGTGGAAACAGTAACATCAACAGTTTCTTGTTCTGATGTTTGTTGTAGGTATTATGGAAAAGAAATAAAAAGGCATTTGATAAAAAAGTAGAGTGCGCAGAAAAGTATGTAATAGAGAGAAATAACTGAAGTAACAGACACCACTTATCCAGTAGCTCAGTCTGATGAGGGCTAAGTCTGTAGTTCCCTTCTGCGCACACACACACACCATGGTTCGAATCCAAGGACTGCTGGTAACATGTCTGTCTAGTCCTACAGCTGTAAACTTGAATATTGGTAGAAACACTAATGTATTGTGAACAGATATTTTCCCCACAAGTAAAGAAATATTTGCAGAAGCAGTATGATGGGTATGTGTATGAAATGTGTGCAAATGTTCTGTTGAGCAGCCCCCGTCCTACAAATAGAAGCAGGCTAGCCATCTAGACTATGCAGTCTGGCCAATACAAGCCTTTCAAGTGTCACGCTGTCTTGGATAGTTTCACCTGTTGCTAAGAAAGCTGCACCCAGATAACATCACAGTAAGAGTATGCCAAAAGCACACTTACAGAACAGCAGGACAGGGAACACATTGTTACTTGTACCAGTAAGTATGACAGGTATGAGTCCCCTATACTTATGTACGTAGAGTTGTCATACCTTGCTCCATAGTACTCCAGGTGCACATATGTGCTGTAGTAGCTGCATGGCCCAGGTAGAGGTTAAGGGAGGGCAGAACTTTAGAGTACTGAACAGTAGTGTACTGAGAAGTATCACTGAATGTAGTTGTTAATGGAATTATTTTCTCTTTCCCCACCACTCATCTGCTCCAATAATTGCACAAAATGTAATATGACTATGTTGTTACCAAAACTTACTGTTGGGAGCTTTGTTCCATTTTGTTTTTATATTTGAAACTGTGCGCAAACTAACATACCTTGTTGAATAACCATTGCTGTTGGCCTGTTGCCATAAATATAACCGGCATGCTGTTGCAATCCTGACTGCCACTCCATTTCTGCATGTGTTCTGTTTGCCATGCCACTGTTACAATTACATTGTTCTGGGTCAATTGGAACACCCATGCAGACTGTGTTGACTAATGTTTAAATGTTTTGTTCATGACTAACCAATACACCTTGTTAATTCTCACTCTATAGCACATTCGAGAAGGCCGATCCTGGCGGATCCGCCTCTCCCACCTCACCTGGCCATGGCATTGGGTCCCAGCACATCTGGGACCCAACTCAGACCTCCCTCTTCTGCTGATCCTGCACCACCCTTGGATGGAACCACTGCAGGGGACGGGGCTCATCTTCCCCCTGCACGCGAGCGCAATGAGGATTCTGTCACCTGGCAAGAGGACCATGGCATGGTGTGCAGTGTCCTCCAGTTGGAGCTGGATGAGCCAGGTGGAGGGCAGACTAGTGCAGCTTGAGGGGCAGCCACACCCTCCAGCTCAGCCCTCAGCATAGCCACCTTTTGGGCCGTGAAGGAGTAGTGGTGACTGCCATTGGGTGGGGACATCAGTCCCACAACTACCATCTAGGGGGCTCATGGGCATCCGAATCACAACCACCCTCCCATCCAAGGTGTCTCCCCCCATGTGTCACACATCGCCCCTGTCTGCTGTCTTGTGTGTCTTGTCTGTTTGAAAATGCAACCTCTCCTACCAAATGTTTCTACCCACACTTACCTGCACTCCTTCCCCAACATCCCACTCTCACATTTAAAAAAAAGGGCATCTGTCTCAAAATAAATTACGTCCCATACATAGCTCTGCATTTTGCCCAGAGACACAGTCCCCTTACTCAATCTACCCCACTAATTATCATCATTTTATGTTGCCCACACCCCTCCCTGTGGGGTGTGAGGCTCTAAATTCCAAATTGCCCACAGTCATATCAGCTGTTTCTGTTGAAGAAATGCAGAACTATGGTCCTTTCCTACGCCCATCCTGCACATCCCTAGCTGCCTCTCATCTTGTTTTACCCCTGCTTGCCCCAATTTTAACATTTTCTTGTGTCCCTTTTTTTCATTTCTTTATTTAAAATTAGCATGGGTTTAAGCGGAAATAAGCAGACTTAAGCAAAGTCAAGTGGATGTAAGTGTCACTTAGCTTTGCTTAGCTCCACGCAAACCCATGCATACCCACTTACAACTGCTTAAAGTGCCTTAATTACTCTGTATCCAACAGGTCTTGTTCTGCTCAGCAGTAAAATAATCAGCCCTTGCAAATCTTGAACCCTGGACCCTTCACAACAGCCACTGCAATCCACCACTAAGCCATCTGAGCTGTAGATATGGGTATTGTTTTCAAACATATCATTCAGTAGAGTCATTCTACAGTGGGGAAAAGATTCTGTAGAATTAGTCAAGTTTTTATATATATGTATAGATATATACAAATATATATGTGTATGGAGATGCATATATATATATATATATATATATATATATAGACAAATAAATATATACTATATGTAGATATATACATATGAAATATATACATATAGAAATACATGAATAGATAGAAAAGTAAATCAATACATACAGCTATATCTATGTACATATATATATGTGTGTGTGTTTACATATATATATATATGTAGTGGAGTTGCACATCAGATTCATACCCCAAACCTATTACTGTAACAAATCTGTCCAAAGGATATCAAAATGGGGATCAAGGGGCCCAAAATATGGGCATTTTTGAAATATTGCTCTTATCTTTCTGTTTCCAGCAACAAGTGTTCTGCCTTGCAACAAGGGTACAAGTCCTGCTAAGTCTTTAACCCAAGACCCTGGCCACCAAGATCAGAGCAATGTACCACTATACCATGTGAAGTCTACAAGCTATTGATGCTTTTCCAAACATATCAGTCAGTAGAGTCATTCAACAGTAGGGAAAAGATTCTGTATAATCAGTCATGTTTTCTATATATACATGCATTTATGTATGGTGATGCATATATGTGGACAAATATAGACACAAAATATATCTATAGAGATATACATGTAAATGATATAAATATATATAAACATTTATATAGAAAAGTATATAAAAACATACACACATATATAAATACACACACACACACACACATATATATATATATATATATATATATATATATATATATATATATATATATATATATATATATATATATATATATATATATATATATATATATCTATATGGATCTACCTCTCTAGAACGAAAATACACTTCATCGAGCACGGAAAATGGCCGCCCACTTCTATGAAGGATCAGCTGTGCGAAAAGTCACTGTTACGAAGCACACCTGTGCGAGCAATCACAGTAAGTAAACCTTAAATATGGCAAGTGCTAGGAACAGGACGTACAGCGTACCAGCATAGCAGTATGGCGAATATGGTATCCTCCCCACCAGGAGCACTAGGAAAGGTGTATGAAACTACAAAATCCATAAGAGGAAAGGAGCTACTGGTTATTGAAGGATTTGTGTACTATCTGAAGAAGTGCAGCAAGAGCCGAAAGTACTGGTGCTGCAAGCGGACAATCACCGGGAAGTGCAAGGGTAGAGCTATCACATCTTCCATTACTAGTGGAGAAGAGTTGGTAAAAATCACCCTGGAGACCCTTGTGACATTGAAAGGTATGCTGTCTGAAACACAGTCAAAGAATATGCCAGTTTGCCTATGGATTCTGCTTGCATTATAGTGGATGATGCATTAGCATCCACCTCACTTGATTTTGCCCCAGCAATGCCCAGTAGAAAAGCAATGCTGCAGCAAGTTAGGAGAGCTTGTGTAAAATGCAGAGGTAGGCAGGCAGGCAGGGCTACTAGTTTGTTAGATATTGACAATGAGAAGAATGAGAAGAAAAAGATAGCGTTTGCCTATAAATACTGATGTTTAATTAATTAATGGATTGTTTTATTGATGTCTGATGAAGTCTGAGTTTTAGATGAAAAACGCGGTGTTTCAATAAGCGTTTAACGTTATATTTATTTTGGATTGTGCATCGTATTCATTAAACTTTTTGGATTTATTCTGGGACTGACTGGTGTTTGGCATCTCCTTTCAACAGTGCTTTAGTAGTATATTGACAATGATTTCTCTTTGAAATGCAGAGTATTTCTGCAGAAGACATTAAGCGACTCAAACACAGAGAATATCGTGGTTTTGTTTACCACAAAGCAAAATCTAGTTGATTTGTCTCATGCGAATATTTGGCTGATGGATGGGACTTACTTTGTGAAACATAAGCATTGCAGACAGTTGTACACAATACACGCTTTCATTAAATGTGGACCGTACAGTAAGAGTGTACCATTGGTGTATTGCCTTATGGAAATGAAATCACTGAGAGCATACAATTATCTTTGGGGTGGATTACTTAACTTACTGTCTGCAGAAGGGCTTGAGTACCGAGTGTCATACATATTATGTGATTTTGAAACTGCTGCATTGAAGAGCATCAGAGCTAACATGCATAATGTGATATCTAAGGGTTGCTTTTTCCACTTTGGCCGGAACTTGTGGAGGGAGGTTCAGAGCCTGGGATTGGGCAGTATGTATAATACATGCATCAGCTTTCAGCTAGCGGTGAAGAGATTGGTTGCTTTAGGTTTTCTTCATGAAGATGATGTTATGACAACATTCCAGGAATTGAAACAGGGTTTTCCAGTGGAAGGTGAACAACTACTCTGTTATTTCACAGAGTGGTATGTCTTGGGTAAACCATGTAAGTTTAGTACGCGACACACAACTCAATTCTGGTTCCCTCCTCTATTCCCTATTTCCTTTTGGAACAGCTCAATCCTTAACGAGCTGTGTCTGCCAAGGACACAAAATAGTGTTGAGGCTTGGCATCGCTGGTTTAAATGCTTGCTGGGCAAGCATGTGTCTGATATTGAGAGTGTAATGTCTACCATTGCAAGGGAACAGAACAGAGTGGATGAACTATGGTTATGTATGTCTTCAGGCTGGCCTCCTTCTCCCAAAAAAGAGCTTTATTAAAACAGCAATCTCAGTTCCAAACTATATTTGAACACAAAGATGACTATACTAGTCTAGAATTTGTTAAAGCTACCTCCCATTAACTTCAGATGTAATTCAGTTCATGTGTGTCACTTATATATAATGTACAGCACCTGCAATCATACTGGACATGTTGTAAAACACTTGGAAGTGGTCAGTGCTGACATGTTTTCTGTTATATCACTCAGGGTTTGGGTTATCTGTGTAACTCCGTCAAATGCATTTTCGCCAAATGGTCTTTTGTAGAAGTAGGCGGCCATTTTCATTGAAGTGTATTTTCATTCTAGAGAGGTAGATCCATATATATATATATATATATATATATATATATATATATATATATATATATATATCTATGTATACATAAATATGCCTAAATATATGACAGCTACAAAAAAAAATGCAATCTGAGGGTTATGCTGCTCAACACTAGAAGTCTAAATCTGAAAAGGCACTCACTCTAAACACTCCTTATTCACAAAGGATGTGCATATGTCCACACTGGTAGCCCAACATAATGCATCACAGATACTGCAGGTGTAGCTAACATAGGGTAAGACAGCAATTCAAGTCATAGTCTGCTATAGGTCCTCAACCATGTCCCAAGAGTCAAACCCCATGCTCTTAAGCACCCTGGAGAATATTACTGTCCAACCTAACACTATCATACTGGTGGACCTCAAATACCCCTCAATGCACTTGCCTAATGTTACCTGGAATGCATCCATTCCAATGGCCTGGACAAGCTAATTTCTACACCCACTACAGGTAGCAACATCATTGACCTAGTCAGTACTAACATGGGCAACTGTTGCTGTATACCAATAGTCAAGTCCGCTATGGTTAGATCTGACCACAATGTCATCACCTTAGAAATCCACATACCTCCCACCCCCCTGCAAAGGTAACCACCATGAAAAACCTTTCCAAAGCCAACACTGGCCTCCAAAGATCAGTGATAGCTAACTTCACGGAACCCGTGCAAATGGACACTAGTTGCATGACCTCCAAACATACACCAATGCAGTACAAACATGTACACACATGCATGGATTCCCCCATACCCAATAGAAAAAAGACGCTTCTTTCTAGAAAAGGGAAGCCAATCTGGTGGTTCCCTGCCCAAACTACTCTACAACAGAAGGAGGAAACTGATATGGAATAAGGTGAAGTCCCAAGACTGATAAACCCCCCTTATCTGCCTCAACAAAAAAATGAGATTCCTCATGAAATACTCTAAAGCTAGCTGTGAAAACAGAACTGCAGCACACAGTAAAGACATCCACAAGGCCTCCTATAGTTATGTAAATAATCTCCACGGCAATACCAGCATGTGCTCTGAGCTACACAATGTTAACTCCTATACTGAGGCAACAGATATTGCTCATATACTGGCACACAGATTCAGTGGCAACTTTACCCCTCTCCCCACCCCCAAAGAACCAATCACAATACCAGTACACTGCCAGGAACCTAGTAGTAGTGCTGCTTTGGTTAACACACCACTGTCCAAAGCCAAGAATACAGCTTCTATTGGACCTAGCAATATATCTGGCTGTCTTCTGCATGAACTACAGAGTAAACTGGCACCTCACCTGTGTGCCCTGTTCAATCACAGCCTCAGCTCAGGCTTTGTCCCTACTGACTGGTGCACTGCTACAATTTTCCCTCTTCACACAGGAGGAGTGGCTGCTGAGAAGTATCACCCCATTAGCCTGACAAGGATGTCATGCAAAGCTATGAAATGCATCATAATGGACCTAAGAAACAGGGATATGGGAATCTCCAGACTCAGGATACCACACAGTTTTTTTTTGAAGGGTATATCATGCCTGTTCAGTCAACCTGGCTGACTTTTTTGCATCAATCACCAGAGCTGTGGATGAAGGCAAGGTGGTTCATACAGCCTACCCCAATCTGGCCAAGCCCTCTGGTAACATTCTCCGCTCAGGGTTCATGGATAAACTCACTAAGTTATGCATCAACCCTATAACAGTAGGTGGGTTCCAAACTGTCTCACATATAGAACCCACAGGGTGAAAGTAGCTGAGCCCAAGTCAGACTGCCGATCAGTCATGTGTGGAGTTCCACAGAGTTTGGTTCTGGGTCCTGTTTGGTATCAACTTCCCTGAAGTCCATGCCAACATGAAGGGATTCTGGCTGACGTTTGCAGATGATTGCAAGTTGGGAGCTATTAACTACCTAAGTGATGTTAACATCCTACAGAAAGGCCTCACGAGACAAATGACTGATGTCAGAGCCATGGCCTTAAGCTCAATGTCAGTGAATGTGTCATCCCCTTTGGGATGTCAGGCACTACAGGGATGTTACAGCACCAACAATCAGACACCAGTGTGAAAGTGCATACCCACAACCAATTGCACCACAGTCATAGTCACATACCATTAGGTCAGGTGAACAGAAGAGTATTCTGACTGTGTGAAGAAATACATAATAGTTTTCCAATGACACACTACCCCTAGATATAGTGGTCCAATTCTCAGTGTAGTCTGAATCATGACCATGGTACAGGACACATCTCAGTCTGCTGCTACAAAGGCATAAAGCCAATAGACCAGCAGACACTGGAGCAGCATGCACAGTCAGATAAAAAAGGAGCCATAACACTTACATCTACCCCCTCCATACACAGCCCAAATAACATGTACACATGACAGGTGTACACAATCCTGACAGCCTGTTAACAATGGCCAGACATGCACAGACCTCTCAAATGTACAGTTCACCTCAAAATGTACAGTCTCAGGACTGATATCTATGGCCTCTTCCCTGTAACATGTCTGTGGGTCTACTATATTACTGGGATGGTAGGAGGAATGAAGGCAAGAAATAATGCCACTAAATACATCTGAACCTCATAGTGCATGACATCTGGACAAGGCCTCACATCATTTGGGGACAGAGGCACAAGCACAGGCATTGATTGGACATATTGGTGTCAGAAATTTAGACAGTTGCTGATGTTACTGGGTTTGTTGTAACATATCCTTTATGAGGAATATAAAGGCAGTAATGCTAATGAAGTTTAGTATTTACTAACTGCAGTCCCCAAAGTCCCTGACTCATTTTCCAAGGACAATAACTGTCTGGGGAACAGACAAAACATTAAGGGCAAACATGTGGCCAGTCTGTGGACAGAATGCCAGTGGAGAGGTATATCAGATACATATCACTGTCATATGTGAAGTCACTCACTAAATGCATGTCCATACAAACTTTGTCAACCTATCAAGCCACCATGTGTATAACAGCACTGACATAGAATCTGTTCACAATTCTGGAGATATGTCCCCCATGTTGTTGTGCTGTCTCCAGATGTCCTGTCCTGTGAAGTATTCCTGTCTACTGTCTGTGAATCTTTAGCCCACCACCTCTCTAATGTTCCTCACACAGGAAGTAATAGGGACAAGGCCCACATGATGGATGTCCCATTTGTTGGAGCTAGCAGCAGTGCCCAGGCCCACAGTACAAAACTATGTGGGCACCTACATAGTTGTATGGCCTTAGCAATACCTGACATCTGCACAGAGGACAGACAAGAAGTAGACAGCAAACAAGTTATGCATCAGGATGAATGTCTTGAAGGATAGAAGTCTGAAGCTGAAATGCATGCCATTACTACATCACAGCAGTCCTCAATGACATGAGCAAAGAACATAGTACTCTACAGTTAATATAATAATATCATATTAATATCCAATAGGAGATACATAAAAACATACAGCTGAAACACCAAGAACAAGATAGCATAGTACTCAGAGTCCTAGCTCTGCATGCAGAGGTGCATGGTTGGAGTATTAAATTAGGAAATCTAATTTTACATGTAAAAGCAGTGTTAACATCACTAATTTCATAATACAATATGTGTGGAATCATATTCATCAACCAGTGTACTGTAGCTGGTGTAACATGCAAGTGTGAGTGCATATAACATGTGAAACTACCCATGTATAAAAATAAAAAATAAAAAAAAATGTGCTACTTCTCATTTATGCCCAAGTGTCCTGTACGGTAAAGTCACATCCCTTGCTACTGTAATGAAAGCACATTAAAGCATGTTATGTACAGGACATTAAATAAACTTATTACATGATGTCATTACTCTGCCGTTTTATGAGATTGAAATGTGAGCAATGGTTACCAGGCTGAGCTATGCTTATCAGGCTTTCACATTGCTTAAATGTGAATGATAACCAGTAGTTAGCTCTGCTAAGCATATTTGCTCACTGGTAAGAGTCAGTAAGTGCAGCCTACACAGTTTAAGCGCCTATCAGTTTAACTGTGTTTTAGCTCCACCTAGCTCCACGCAAACCCATGCAAAGCCATTTACAACTGCTTAAAAGTGCCTTAATCACTCTGTATCCAGCATCCCAATAACAAAATAATGAGCAGTGCATAGTCTTGAACCCAAGGAGCCTATACACCATAGTCTCACAATTAACCACTAGGCCATCTTAGCTGTGCAATGTTAGGATGTTTTTTTTACAAAATATCATGCAGTACAGTCAGTTTACAATAGGAAAGACATACTGTGCAATGAGGAATGATTGTTATCTATAAATATGTACATGAAAAAAAGATTTACGTATATATAGGGATATATAGATATATGTGTATATATATATATATATATATATATATATATATATATATATATATGTGTGTGTGTGTGTGTGTGTGTGTGTGTATAACAATATATAGATATATTACCAAGACAGGGGTCCAGGGAAGTAAATAGTGTGGGAAGAAATAGCCAGGGAATTGTTATGGCTAGGGCTGTACCAACCTATGAACCTATGAAATACTGATGTGTGTGTGTGTGTGTGTGTGTGTGTGTGTGTGTGTGTGTGTGTGTGTGTGTGTGTGTGTGTGTGTGTGTGTGTGTGTGTGTGTGTGTGTGTGTGTGTGTGTGTGTGTATATATATATATATATATATATATATATATATATATATATATATACATACATGTCTCTAAATGCCCATATAAACATATGCTGCTAAAAGACCACTGATAACTGGGGCAGAATGCACAGTTGGATACAAAAGGACCCATGACACTCACATCTACCTCCAATCCAAATAATACATGAACAGTATGCTGCTACAAAATCATAATAGGCCATACACAATGGCCAGACATATACCGTAACCTCTTAGCAAAACAACTACAATGAGTAAAGATAGTAAACAAAAATTCAAGCAGCCGGTAATTCACACAAGTTCATTTTATTATGATGTTGTTGCCAAAACCTTCAAGGAGTAACACATTACAAGAAATACTTGCCTTAATTAGAAGACACAGTTAACACGTAAGTACATTTAAATGCACAGCCTGCAATTACACTCCTCATTCAACCCTCTAAGGGATAAAGTATCACATTTAAAAACATACATTGAGTCTGTACATAACAATTGTTCTTTGATGGCTGATCAAACTGAGAAACAGACATTTTCCAAAGCATGACCTTGTAACCCACTGCACTTAATTACATGTATATACACATCCTCCAATTACACTACTCATTTAACCCCCTAGGGGATAATATATCACATTTAACAATTTAAACTGATTCTGTACATAACAAATGTTATTTCGTGACTACTACCCCCAAGGTGTGAATTATTAAAATGTTCAGCTGTAGAGCTGTCCTCTTTCTCATCAGTAATATGTCTCACATGTTCTAACAGCTTAGTTTTAAAACACTCATTACTCCACATAAAATATGTTACAAGGGCATCTAAGAGCATTGTCCATGCACCAACCTCTTGAATGTACAGAGTCCCACATGTTGTCTACCCTTTCCCCTCATCAGGAATAACAGAACAAAATAATGGTAGACCCTATCAACATCCTACTATATGGCATCTTTACAAAGCCTGACATAATTTGGGACAGAGGCCCAAAAACATGGCCATACTTAAAATATTGCTGTTATACACTGAGACAATTGCTGGTGTTAGGTTTGTTGTAACATATCTTTTCTGAGGGATATAAAGTCTGAAAAACAAATGGATGTTAGCATTTACTGATTGCAATCACCAGAGTATGCTACTGATTTGCCAAGGACACCTGTCTGGGGAACAGAGCAAACATAACAGGCAAACCTCTGGCCATTATGTGGATAGCCCTAGAGCTGATAGCTATACAGACACAGAACTTTGTCAGACTGAAACCCATGCAGAAGTAGCATGTTCAGGCAAACCCTGTTAAACAAGCAGTATTCAAAACATATAACAGCAATACTCACATTCTGTCCCTAAGTCTTGAATCTTCTCCACCATTTAGTTGGCTTGTCTCCACAGGTCTTGTTTTAAGAGGTATTAGCTCACACACCACCAGGATGTCTCCCTCACAGGTAAGGGAAAGGGCCAATGCCCACATGGAGTACTCAATTATAGGAGTGTGTTGCCATGACATTGGCTATTGGAATAACTATATAGTTGCGCTGCATGCAGTCATCAACTGGGGAACACCAACTGGTACTCTGGCCATGACATGAGCATTACCTACAAAAGACAAGCTGCCATCTACTCAAACCACCTCTATCATAGACCATCCAACAGTGCAAAGCTGAAGTAGTGTGAGAAAAAATAAAATGATATATCTGTGAAAAATCCAGAAAAAAGGTATGTGAAACAAGTAAGCATGTAAATGAATGTGGTAGGTGGTCTGTAATAATGGAAAATAGAGGTTTCAATGCATATGTCTCAACAGGACTTGCTGTACTGCTGTACTGCTGAACAGCACTGATGGCCAGAGCATGTGGCTCTGTCTGTAGTGACTAGGCAGCTACTGGGATGTCGTTCATATCCATGTGTTACCTGTGTATATAATTATGATACAAATTTTGTCTTGTAAATATAAGACAACTATACAGAGCATGTGCAGAGTAAAGTACTGCTGCAGATGTGTGTGTTGAACTGCACGTTATATACTGAGCTCATACCATTCAACTCTTCAGCGTTCTGCACACTGACCATATGTGTATGTCAAATCCTTGCCAGATCTGTGAAGACTGACATTACAACATCCCCCCCTTAATTGTCATCTGGGTTTTTCCATTTGAGATTGCCATAGTGGATCATCTGTTGTCATTTATACCTGTCCTTTGACTATTGCTCTCTCACACCAAACACCTGCATGTTCTCTCTCACCACACCCAGAAACCTTATCAGAGGCCTTTCTCTCTTTCTCTTACCTGCCAGCTACATCCTTTACAATTCTTTTCCCAATATACTCAGCACCCCTCCTCAGCACAAGTCCAAACTGATGTAATGCTGCTTCTCCAACTTTGTCTCATATCTGTCCAACATGGCCTGAGCCTGTCATATACACATTGTTAATCTGTGCACCCATGTCACACCCAGTGCAAATCATAACATCTGTAGCTCTGCCATGTGCAGTTCTGACTCCTGTCTTTTTGTCAATGCCACTGTCTCCAACCCATATAACATAAGTGGTCTCACTACCCTCTTGTAGACCTTAAATAGCATGTTTACTGGTACTCGTCTGTCACATATCACTCCTGACTCTCTTCTCCACCCTCTCCATCTTGCCTGTACTCTCTTCTTCACCTGCCCTCCATAGTCCTCATTAGTCTGTAAATACTGATCCCAAATATTTGAACACATCCACCTTTGTCAACTGTACCCCATGCATCAACATTCCACTATCCTCCCTCTCAGTCACACACAGATATTTTGTCCTAGTGCTGCTGACCTTCATTCTTCTCCTCTCTAGAGCATATGTCCACCTCTCCAGTATCTCCAAAAGCTGTTCCCTACTCTCAATACAGATAATGTCATCTTCAAACAACATAGTCAACGGGGGACTCCCATATGATCTTGTCTGTCAACCTGTCCATCACCACTGCAGATCAGAAAGGGCTCACAGTTGATCCCTGATGTTATCCCACCTCCACCTTAAACACATCCATCAATCCCAATGCAGACCTCAATGATGTTACACCACCCTTGTACATATCCTGTACCACTCTTACATATATCTCTTCCACTCATGACTTCATCATACAATACCACAACTCCTGTCTAGGCACCCTGTCACATGCATTCTGTAGGTCCAGAGAGACACAGAGCAGCTCCTGACCTTCCCTGTATTCTACCAATAACAATCTCAGACTAAACATCACATTGGTAGTGTCCTTTCCACACATGACACCATACTGCTGACCAGTACTTCTCACCTCCCTGCGTAACCTAGCTTCCACTACTCTTACCCATAACTTCATGCTGTGACTTGTCAATGTTATCCCTCTGTAGTTATCACAGCTCAGCACATCAACCTCATTCTTAACACCATAGCCAAGCACTTTCGCTCCACTCCTCATGCAACCTCACACTTCCCAAGATATCAGTAAACAGTCTGGCTAACACACCACTGCCATTTCCCCTAAACAACCCCATGCTTCCACAGGTGTGTAATGTGGACCGACAGGCTTGCCAGTATTCATCCTCTCCATAGCTATCCTAACATCCTCCTTGTTAAGCCATTGCCCTTCCTGATTCACCATACCCACATCATCCAACCTTCTCTGTCTCATTCTCTTCATTCATCAGCCTCTCAAAGTACACATGTCCTCAACACACTCTCCTCGCTTGTGAGTACATATACCTCATTATTATTTATCACCTTTATCTGCTGCACATCTTTCCTAGTTCAGTGCATCTGTCCAGCCAATCAGTACAATTTCTGTCATCCCTCCTTAGTATCTAACCCATCATAGAACTCTTCATATGCCCATCCTCAGCCTTTGCCACCTCTCTCTTTACCATGCACATCACCCCCTCATACTCCTGCCTACTTTCCTCATCTCTCTGACAATCCCACTTCTTCTTCCCCAATCTTTGTCTCTATATATTGTCTAGTACTTCCTCAGTCCAACACCAGGTGTCCTTGCACTGCTTCCTCCATCCAAATGTAACCTCAAGCACCCATCTAGCTAACTCCCTTACCAGCTCTGCTGTACTTAATCAGATATTTGTTAGATTGTCACTGCCACCCAGTGCCTGTCTCAACTCTTCACAAGCACATTTTTCCAATTCACACCATTTGATCCTTGGTGCTGCCCCCACACTCCTCCTCATCTCGATCACCAACATCATCTCACATACCAGCATTCTCTGTTGCTTAAATACACTCTCCCCTGTCACCACTTTACAGTCTCCAATCTCCTTCAAACTGGTCCTCCTACATTGGATATATTCCACCTGTATGCATCTTACTCCACTCTTGTATGTCACCCTATGCTCCTCCCTCATGTTATGGTGCTTATTCACCACAGCCATGTCCATCTTTTTTGCAAAATCCACTATCCACTACCATCTCACTGTATCCACTCCTTTTAACACCATACATACCCATCAATTCCCTATCCCCTCTGTTCCCTTCACCAACATGCCCATTGACATCTGCTGCAATGACCAGTTTGTCACCCTTGGGTATAGTCATCACCAAGTCATCTAACTGATGTCACATTTCTCTTTCTCATCCATCACACAACCAACTTGCATAGCATATGCACTAACAATAGTCATTATTACACCATCAACTTACAGCTTCAGAAACATCACTCTTTCAGACACTTATGTCATGCTCCAAAAACACTCTTGGCATACTGTTTATTCAACAGAAGCCCTAGCCCCTTCCACCTACAGTCCACACCTTGATAGCACAGTTATGACCTGCCTACCATACACCCAGGCATGATCTCCTTCCGTGTGGCCTCTTGCACACACACAATATATCAACCATCCTCTGGCCATCATATCAGCTAGCCTGGTCCCTATACCACTCATACTGCCAACATTAACAATTATTGCCTTCAATACCACCTTGCTAGCCTTTCCCCTCTCTTTCTGCCATATGACTGCTGGAGATCCACCAGGGGATGCCTGTCAGTGCAAAGGCTACTGTGCTATTAAATGACTCAAGTATGTTACAGCAATATTGAGACACTGTCACTGATTTTGTCCCATTGCACCCATGTATGCATGGCATCCTACAGATGTCCAGCTGTAACAGGTTGAGAGAGATGACTCTGCAGCAAGAGTGTGAATTTAGTGTGCCATACTGACATAGAACAGACATGTATGTGAGGTATTAACTATGCACATGTCAGTATGAGTAGTGTATGTGTCCACCTCATGAAAACAGACATGGGATGCAAAATTCCAGTTAAAATAGCTGTACATGTTGTACACATGTGTAATCTAAGTTACTGTGTACCCAAATAGAGTGCCATTTCTCCAGCTACTGGTTGTTGCATTGCCCTGACACAGATATGGTTAGTACAGGAGTCATGATTATCATGACTAAATTGGAGAGGTGTCCACCTGTGTTATGACTTTGTGGCCATGCCCACTATAAACAACTGATTGAACACATACATGGCTATATGGACTCAGCAATATTGTACTTGTCATACCTACCTCCACCAACATAGAGTAATCCCCTTTGCTGGACAGCAGCATTACACAAACCACAGACTTGGTCCTTATAGTGGCTGTACAGGGTAAAGTAGGGGCAGAAACTGACCTGGCATCAAGCCAACCATTGCCTGAATAGACATATAGGGTCACATGTGGATTACTGTAAGGCCAACTATGAGTACAAATTGGAGACATCTACCATGGACAATCACAAGGCCTTCTTCTGATGTCAGCAATCTCGGAGGCAACATAACAACCCAACTTGTAATGGTGCAAAACAGTAAAAAGTCCTGAAGTGACACCACGGCTGAGGCTGTGTAGAAAGGCAACTGGAGCATTAAAAATGAAATGTACTTCCTTTAAGAAAACAGACAAGAAGGCCTGAGTACAATGATAAGCGCTTTCAGCAAAACATTACCTTCATCAGATCATAATGTACAGAGGTCCATATTGGTTAAAATAACAATGAGTAGCCAATCATACTAGTTTCAACTAACACACCTACAAAAATTAACAAATCAGAAGTACCAGATGTAAAACCAGGAAGTGTAATGACAACACATATCTAACCAATCCAGAGTTAAGGAGAGGTTTCCAACATATTGATCATGACCAATAGTGAAAGATCTAAACAAATCATGGTTCCTGGTTGAAAGCAGCATGTCATAAAAACAAAATATAAAATATTCAATAAATATATGTGGTCGTATTATACCAATGGGTTGATTTTTATTCATTCAAATCCTAATTACGTCACAGGATTCTTAGCCATAAATTGATAAACAATGAAAACATTGAGAAATTTAAATCTTCTTAATTTATGAAATTTAAACAGCATATATAAGCACAAAGCACATAAAACGTACATTGCCACTGCCTAGACTGAAATCTAGCCAAAATCCATTGGCCTCCTGTGGATTGGCCACCAAATTTAATTAATCATTCTGTTTGACCATAGCTGCAAATGTGGACGGTTCTTGTCCTGAGATTTATGATTAGTTTTCCTCTTTCTATTTCTCCTTTTTGGCTGATCCATTGATTTGTTCACTAGAGACTAATAAAAAGTTGATTGGCTCTTTATGTATTGGTCATGATATTCATCATTTTACTTTGATACTAGTAGCCGTGAATGCGGACGGTCTCTCTTTTTTAGTTTTATGTTAAATATAAGATCATATATACAACTCCCTTCCACAGCCACGAAAGAGGGCAGATTTAAATATTCACATATCTGTACAAAAACACAGAAAATACAAAAAATACAAAAAACAAACCATACATCTTCATTGAATGTCAGCGCTATGAAGACTGCATTTATAAGATTGGTTTTCAAGTATTCCGTGTTCCCTTGTTCATTATATTTTACACATAGGTGTCCCATTTTATTGTTTCTACCCTAATATTGAGGCTTCATCCCAAATATTTCTTTTAATATTATATTTATGAAGTGAGATACCCTTTTGTTATGGTCGATGAGTTTTTAACCAGATATAATATAGGTACACACTGCCGAGGCAGCGGCAATGTAAGTTTTACGTGCTTTACGCTTATACATGCTGTTTAACTTTCATAAATTAAGAAGATTTACATTTCTAAGAAGCTTATGGCCACAGAGTCCCCAATAAGTGTCCATTCACCACCAGACTGATGTTTGTGGAATACGAAATCCAACAATCACATCCACGGATAAAATAAATTTTATTATGTTACTACATTAAAAACTTGCACAGATTAGTTGAGCGCTTTCACCTATCCTAGTAGGCTTCTTCAGAACAAAAAGTAATTTCCAAAGAAGCCTTAAATAACTTATTTGGCGCCAAAATTCATTCAAACATTTAAAGCCATAGCAACCCTAATACAGCTGTCATGCGAACCAAATACAATCATTCACTGCCCTTTGCAACAAAAAATCAAAATCTGGGCAGTTTGAAAATAAATTGACATGTCTTATTTAAAATATAATATAATATAAAAATATATATTTCCAACCTTGCTAAAACACAAGATTGATGATTTATAAAAAAATGATCATCGCTGTTAAGAATGCAACCCCACACATAAAAACGAGGTTGTATTATCTAACCCAACTCGAATAAAATTACACAGTCGTTATATATTTTAACCTAAGCTTGCTGGATAATTTGTAAGCTGACCGATCAGTCCTCTTGTACCTACAAAAAAGAATAAAATCTGTTGACATCATTTATGACCGTTACCGGTCCAAATGGAAATGACAATAAAATAATAAATAAAATAATAATAAATTTTTATCTTTTGATGAAGTATGATGCAACCGGACCTGATAATAAAACTAATGGGTATGAAAATATCCTAATATTACTTCTGAAAGTTAGTGTTTTACATTGGTAGTTTATTATCATGTGTCCTACTAAAGTAAAAAGTATATAACTAAAGATATATCTACTGTAAGCCATCCATAATATACTGAATATACTGGAAAAATCTAATATAAATGTAAACTTATACAAAACTAATCAAACAACCTTAACTATGGTTAATATAACGTATGCATTATTTATATTAATAAATGAATTACTTGATACTCATACCTTTACCTACCCATAAATGTAATACATTGACCTAGCCACATCTGTCATTTTCTATACTCTAAACACAGCATTTATTCCATGTGTATTGTGATATTCACATTTATTATTTTATGGACAAAATAGATTTACAAGAAATATATTCATTCAACCCTGGTGATGTCATAGCGTCCAAATATAGCTGCCACCATGTTTCCTTGAAACTTAGTAAGGTTTTAAAGTCTCCACCCCGTGGACCTGTTTAATAGTCTCAATGATGGCAAATTTGAATCCTTGTGTATGTCCTTTCATTTCTATATGTCTGCAAAGGGCATTAGTGGGATCTTTCGTTTTGATGTTATATACATGTTCATAGATATGTCTTTTAAGACATCTCTCTGTCTTTCCCACATAAAAACTGGGGCATTCATTGCACAACGCAATATAAATAACCATTTTGGAGTTACAATTCCCTTTAATGAATTTCACTCTAGGTTTAAATATATTTTGGATCACCACCTCTTTTCTATCATTAATAAATTTACATTGATTGCAACTTCCACATTTGGTGGTGTGATCCACCCTTCCTTTGCTTTTTACCCTATTGCCTTGTAATTGCTGCCCCAATAAATTTTTTAAGTTCTTCCCCATCTTGTATACAACCCCTGGTTTTGGTCCCATAATCTCCGATATACCTGGGTCACCTGTAACTAAATACCAATACTTGTAGATAATTTCAATCATATCAAAAGATGTTGGACAATACAAAATTATTAACGATCTCTGATGGGTTTTGCTCCCTTTTGTATCCCTATTGACATTTATACTACCAGATATTATTTCACGGAATGTATGAGTGTCTGACCCCAATAGTGGCTTATATTTCCTCCCCCCATTCATTCAACACATATTGGGTGACATTGTGCATCATATCAATAGGATAACCCCTATCTTTGAACATATTTGTTATAAGTTGTATTTCGTCTAATAAAGTATTGTAATCTGATGTCATGCGTAGTGCCCTAATACATTGACCTTAATAAATGTTATATTTAGGCTTGGTAGGATAGTAGCTATCAAATTCCAAATAATCATTGGAAAATTTATTTTTCCTATGTATTTTGGAGTGTAGAGTCCCATCCTGTTCATAAATGTAGGTGTCTAAGTATGCAATTCCTGCAGTATTGTAAGAATATGTGAATTTAAGAAATTCACTACTATGATTCAAAAACTGAATAAATTCTTCCAGTTTGTCTGTAGTTGAATTCCATAGGATATAAATGTCATCTAGGAATCTAGAGTAGTGCATGATACTGGCAAAGTAGGTACTGGGGAACAAGGTGTTGTCTTCCCAATCCAACATGATCATGTTTGCAAATATGGGAGCACAAGCTGCTCCCGTAGCAACCCCTTTGGTCTGTCTAAAATGCTCACCTTCAAAGTAGATGAAATTATTGTCCAGTACCATACTCATACATTCCATAATGAGACACACTTCATCCCATTCCATATCAGAATGTTTAGTGACACTGTTACTAAATGCCTCAAGCCCTGCTAGTTTCAGGATACATGAGAACAAATCAATCACATCAATAGTGACAAATATCCATCCTTTCCTCCATAAATGTATAGGAAATTCCCTCAAAAATTCCCATGAATCTTTGACCATGTGTGGTATCTTGTTGTATATATGTTTAAGTTTCACATCAATGTATTTACTTATGGGGAATGTTTTGGAGTTGCTACCCGATATAATTGGTCTAAAGGGTGGGTCAGCCACATTTTTGTGCATCTTGGGAATACCCACTAGGGTGGCTAGTCACAGATATTTAACTGTCATGAATTTGTGTATTTCTTTAGTAATTCTCCCATCTGTAAGGAACTCCTCTAAGTATGAATCTATTCTTTGATAAGCTATGTTAATTTCATTAAGTGAAATAGATTCGTAGTTGCCTAAACAATGTAAGATGTCATACATTCTTTTACTATGTTCCATATTGTCATATATGACAATTCCACCACCTTTATCAGGTTTCATTACCCTGATACTGGTGTCCAATCGAAGTTCACGTAAGGTTTCCTTTTCTTTCAGGGTTAGATTACTATTATATTTCATCTTATTTTGTTCCCTATGCAAATTGTAAATCTCACGGGTCATTATTTTCTAGTACATATCTACTTGTGGATGACTAGGGGGAACAAAAGTACTCTTTTGACTGAAATCCAAATTCATATTGCTGAATTCATTCTCAAGATTAGCTTGATTGTTAGGTCTATCATTATACATAATGGCCAAATTCATTTTTCTAGTGAATTTTTTTATTTCACATAAACTATCTACTAAATCAAACTGGGGGGTGGGTATATATTTCATCCATTTGGCCAATAGATTAAAGTGCACCTTGTGTATTTCTAAATTAGAATAGTTGTAGATGTTAAAGCCATTAAAAGTATATGTTCTGTCATCTACTTTAATTATTTCATCGTTCTTAGAGTTATTCCTGTACATAACCCTACCACCTCCTGGTATTGTCTCATTCCTTTCCCCTTGTATAAAACCTTTGGTAATAGTTGTTTCGATATATCTTTAGTTATATACTTTTTACTTTAGTAGGACACATGATAATAAACCACCGATGTAAAACACTAACTTTCAGAAGTAACGTTAGGATATTTACATACCCAGTAGTTTTATTATCAGGTCCGGTTGCATCACACTTCATCAAAAGATAAAAAAATTATTATTGTTATATTTATTATTTTATTGTTATTTCCATTTGGACCGGTAACGGTCATGAATGATGTCAACAGATTTTATTATTTTTTGTAGGTACAAGAGAACTGATCGGTCAGCTTACAAATTATCCAACAAGCTTAGGTTAAAATATATAATGACAGTGTAATTTTATTCGAGTTGGGTTAGATAATACAACATCATTTTTATGTGTGGGGTTGCATTCTTAACAGCGATGATCATTTTTTATAAATCATTGATCTTGTGTTTTAGCAAGGTTGGAAATATATATTTTTTATATTATATTTTAAATAAGACATGTCAATTTATTTTCAAACTGCCCAGTTTTTGATTTTGTGTTGCAAAGGGCAGTGAATGATTGTATTTGGTTCACATGACAGCTGTATTTGGGTTGCTATGGCTTTAAATGTTTGAATGAATTTTGGCGCCAAATAAGTTATTTAAGGCGTATTCAGAAATAACTTTTTGTTCTGAAGAAGCCTACTAGGATAGGTGAAAGTGCTCAACTAATCTGTACAAGTTTTTAATGTAGTAACATAATAAAATTTCTTTTATCCGTGGATGTGATTGTTGGATTTCGTATTCCACAAACATCAGTCTGGTGATGAACGGACACTTATTGGGGACTCTGTGGCTGTAAGCTTCTTAGTATTTCTCTTGGAACAATTCAGTTGAAGATTTAAATTTCTCAGTGTTTTCATTGTTTATCAAATTATGGTTAAGAATGCTGTGATGTAATTAGGATTTGAACGAGTAAGAATCAACCCATTAGTATAATACAACCACAGATTTTTATTGAATATTTTATATTTTGTTTTTAGACATGCTGCTTTCAACCAGGAACCATGCTTTGTTTAGATCTTTCACTATTGGTCATGATCAATAGGTTGGAAACCTCTCCTTAACTCAGGATTGGTTAGCTATGTGTTTTGTCATTTCACTTCCTGGTTTACATCTGGTACTTCTGATTTGCTCATTTTTGTAGGTGTGTAGGTGTGTTAGTTGAAACTAGTAAGATTGGCTATTCATTGCTATTTTAACCAATATGGACCTCTATACATTATGATCTGATGAAGGCGATGTTTTGCTGAAAGCACTTATTGTACTCAGGCTTTCTTGTCTTTTTTCTTAAATAAAGCACATTTCATTTTTTTTTGCTCCAGTTGCCTTTCTACACATCCTCAGCCGTGGTGTCGCTTCAGGTCTTTTTACTGTTTTGTTTCACTTCGACCTGAAACGCCTTCAGTGTGAGTAGGATATATATACTTTTTCAACCTGTAATGGTGGTTGATCAGATCACATACACACACAACATAGCTACAGACAACCTGATGCAGATAAGGTTAGGGCAAACATTCCCCCCTGGCTCAGCATCACTATAGGTGGATATGTACTGCACCCACATGCCTCCTCTCATCACCAGTGAGCAGGTACATATTGCCTACTGAAAGGCAACAAATGTAAGTATCCATGGGATGTCATATCATCCCTGTCTGCATCCTACATGAACCCAGGCATGTGCTCCCAGCTGCATTACACACTGTAGTTACACCAAGCCACAGCACCATCCACACACCATCCACATGGATGATGGCTAATGTCATCCATTTACACAGACCTGAATGCAGGCAATATGACTCATCAGGACCAGGATTGCAATGCAAGCTGATAATGTGCTGATAGATTACAGGGGTATGCTGCGGTTGTGATTGGTGGCTACTGGTGTGGTTGTGAGTGATGGCTACTGGTATTCAAGGTATATGTGTAGGTACTGGAGATACTGTTGTCAAATGTATGGGGTTATGTGATGTGTTTCCCTGTTAGTGTCTACCAGGTACAATGTCACATCACCGGTGGGAGATCTTTTCACCAGCGGAATGCAACCTGATAATGGAAGCCATAATACAGAACCACACAGTACTGTTGGGCCAAAGCCAGCAACATCTGTGGGAGAGGACCACCCTGTGGTATGACCCTGTCCACTGGGTAAATTAGGTGGGCCTGCACACATGTACATATGAGCAGGTGTGGCATCATGCCAACAACCTCATATGCCATGCCTGGCAAAGGACTGCTGCCATGGCCAGGGACCCCACAACCACAGGTGGGACCCCAGCTGTGCATCCCTCACTGACACCAAATTAGGAGGTCCTTGCCAAGCCTGGGCACTCATCACAGTACAACAACAGGGTACAAATCCCCACCCATTTGAGGTGGGTAGAACACACACAATGGACAAGGAGCATGCAGGTACAGTCCCAGTGGGGATTAGTAGACTACTGTATGAGACATACTTGTATCTGTACAGTATCTACATGCATGTGCCATGTCTGATTCCAGTTGTGGATGGGGATTTCTAATGCACAGAAGTGCAAATCTATGATAAAGGAAAACAAATTGTGTAGTATTGGGTGTTGTACTGTAAATGTGCAGACATTCTGCATCCATTCTTTTCCAAGGGCACATGTGAGTCTGCTGACAATACCTCTCTCCCACAACTACATAGGTCACTCTGGTCTACATATGGGACTGCAGCCTAAAGCAGGTGGTATGGAATTGTTCAGCTGTGCTTTGGCAATATCCTAGGCATGTGGAGGGAATGCAAGTTACCATGCACACAACTATGACTAATACCCATATTGCTTTATGCGCAAGTTAACTTGTGGTGGGTTTAATTGTATTGCATCACAGTGGTCACCACAGATGCCTATCTGAAGAGAATGTAACATTCTTGTAGCATACCTCACAGCTTGTCAGTGCAAGACGTCTGGACAGACACCAGCAAAATATGTTGGACAAACAGACTAAGGTAGGGACATGTGTGAAACATTACTGCTATACAGTGGATATACAATGTATGCACAAGTCTGTTAAGATGCAATTTGTTTCTGAAATATACTGATTGAGATCACAATATATCAGTCCACACCTTTCACAACCTTTAATGTGACCCATGACATGAACAATTCACTTATAAAACCAAGCATCTGGACTCATGTATTGTACCTACAAGCCTTGACAAGTGTGAGGGTAGCAGACATTGTATCAGCATGCTGTTTCAGTAAGGTATGATACCTGATGCTGCCATATGTTTCAGTACACTCACTGTGGCCTACTTGGCAACTATATCACATGCATGGGCATTGTTAAGGCAGACAGAGCACTAATAGGTTATAAACATCTGGATGTTCCAGACACATCTGTACAGAGGACTGGTATGGCCTGTACAATGGTTTCCCATGCTGCGTGAGAGGCAGGTACCATTATCACACTATATAAAGTAATGGCATCAGGAGATGGCCACCTGCCATGTATGGTACAAACATCAAAATGGCATCAGCCACACAAGATTTGAACCCTCACACACCAGTATTCAGATTATGACTCCTATGTATCTATTTATGTCTATTATAGTGTTATGCAGTTATCAAATGTGCTACAGAGCTTACACAAGCTCACCTTGTCAAAAGGTACTTGTAAGGTGAATGACATCAGCAGGGCTACTGAATTAGAATGAGCATGGTGTTACACAACTCAGAATGATATAACCTTCACAGTACATGATTCTCACACAAACACACACACACACACACACACACACACACACACACACACACACACACACCACACACACACACACACACACACACACACACACACACACACACACACACACACACAAACACATGATTCTCACACAAACACACACACACACACACACACACACACACACACACACACTTGCCAGTATTGGGATGAGAACTCCTGCCTGTCTAGTTATGTCTACTATAGCATTACACAGTTGTCAGACAAGCCACGGAGCTTATACAATTACACTTCATCCAAAGGTACTTCTAAGGTGAATGGCATCATCAGGACTTCTAAATTGGAGTGAGGGGAACTTGGAAGTGTAAAGAGTGGTACACAAGTCTTACCCCCACGGTACATGATTCTCTCGCACACACACACACACACACACACACACACACACACACACACACACACACACACACACACACACACACACACACACACACACACACACACACAGTTTTGGGAGGAGAACACATGCCTATCTAGTTATGTCTACTATAGTGTTATGCAGTTGCTGCATGAGCTACAGAGCTTACTGGACTTACAACTGGCCAAAGGTGCTGATAACTGCACAGCTGAGGTAAACTATTACAGGTGGCAGGAAGTCTGCCTTCAGGTTCTACTGTACAGCTTGCTAGTTCTCTCGCACACACACGCACACACGCACACACGCATGCACACACACACACACGCACACATGCACACACACACACACACACACACACACACACACACACACACACACACACACACACACACACACACACACTCACAGTAGCCAGTATTGGGATGAGAACTCCTGCCTATCTAGTTATGTCTACTATAGTGTTATGCAGTTACTGCATGAGCTACAGAGCTTACTGGACTTACAACTGGCCAAAGGTGCTGATAACTGCACAGCTGAAGTAAACCATTACAAGTGGCAGGCACTGTGCAGCCTGCTAGTTCTTTCTGTCTTGCACTTCAAATAGCATTATAGCTTTGCACTTCAACAGGTTATTGTATCAATAAGTGTATCACACCTGGGAACCATCAGCTGCACTCCTTCATCATGGAATTAGCACCAGTACTTACTACTTATGACCACCCTTCCAGGCATGATTGAAGTGCAGTTTTCTGTGTTTTCACCCATTAACCTGGTGCACTTGTCCATTCTGAGGCACTGTTACAACTGCCTCATGTACACAGACAACCCTCTCCTCTAAACTCCAAACACTCTACCAGTGAGCATTACCCCTATATCACCAAATGTGGAAATATGCACTCTCCAGCAAAGACTGGACTAGCTTGTCAAGAGTATGACATCAACACCTGCACCACACCATGTGGACCACATAGCTCACCACAGCACCCACTATGACAGCCCTGACACACACTGAAAAGCCACACACCCACCTTCACAGAGGCACTCAATGGACATTTGCACAAACAGCACAGACCAGCAAGAAAGACACACACACTCAGATACCATGACATAGCACATGCCAAAGGACACATATGTCACCTACATAGTGGGCTCCTCAACCTAAGCTCCTAAGATTGGCAACCTTGCACAATACAGTGATCATGGGAGACTCAGTACTGTGGCACACAGAAATCCCACTCACTATGTTGATTATGGAGAAGGCAACAGCCAACTGTCTATCATGTGGCAGCATCCGACACATGACACACCCAGTCAGGCCACTCCACAACAGCTACAAATATCACTCCTGGTTTGTGCATGTGCCTCATTGTGGAGCTCTTGTGTGGGTGTGTGTGCATTTCTGATGGGTGTCATCATCCACAGCTCCAGTTTATAGCAAGCATCCCCCACTAAATGGCCATATGGGATGCTGCCCCTGGCAAACCACTGATACAGTTGTGAGGAATGCCAGATGTGGGAGTCGTGCTAGCTTTCAGGGCAGCCAGCACACATATTCATGATAATGCCCTGTGCATCGCGCATGACCTGGCAGTTGATGGAATGGAACCCCTTGCAGTTTATGTAGACCCTACCCCGGTCACCAGGTGGTGTTTTGATGTGGATGTGAGTGCAGTCTATGGCACCCAGTACTTCTGGGTAGTCTGCTACATGGTAAAAGAGATGCGTATTATGAGTCCTCTCCTCATTGGTGGTGGGGAATTTAATGTGTTCCTTGGTATGTGATCACATGGCATCCAGGAACTGGTGGAGTATCCTGGACTCAGATGTTTGTGAGACCCCCATGATATCCCTAGTTGGTCTTTGGAAAGTACCTGTAGCTAGTATTCTTAGAGCTAAACATACCTTGGTATCCACTGGGATGGGTTCCCCTCTGTTTCTTCTGCATATGAGGTGAGGCCAGCACAGCTTCACAATTTGCCCTGTATGTCCCTGTCTACCCTGTAGCACTCTACTATCTCCAGATCATGTAGCCCCTGGTAGGTTACCCTGGGCCTGGACACTTCTCCTCCTCATAAGTCTGGGGTGGTTGTCAGCATTGTTGTCTTCACCACGCTCAGCCTCTTGCACATACTGATGTATGAGATCGACAGCAGCTCCTAACATTTTATTAGTTTTGGTAAAATTTCCCCATCTGTGTACACTTGTGGTGTAGAGTTTGTGAGAAAAAACAGACTGCATAGTTTAAAGTGGTGTGCTGCAGATGCTGCCTGTGTGATTGGCTGAGTATGATACATTCCACTTGCCAGCACTATTACTTGTATTTGAGTAACTATTCTGGTATTTCCTTTTTTTTCTTGTTCCACTTGCCATTTCCTGTATTTTTTATTTTTGTGGTTTAAATCCCAGTATGTGCCACACACACCCGTTTAGGCAAGGTAAACAAGGCTATACAGCCTCGTACACACCCCCTTGCTTACATATACACAGTGCTGCCATTTCCTGTGTGTCTTTTTTTTTTTTAAGACTTGGTGCTCACCGTGCAAAGATGTTTAGCTGGAGTAAACAAAGTCATACAGCTTCAGACACACCCCATTGCTTAGCTGGGTGGACTTAGGTAAGCGCAAACCCAGGCAACAGTGCTCCAATGTGCTCACAGCAAGCATAACACACCCCCTTTTCATGTTAGCTGTTCCTCCTGCTTACACAATCCTGTTCTAGCACCTACACAGTTAGGTGCAGGTTTTGGACTTAGAATATTTTGTGAGTCAGTAAATTTCCCTTCATTTGCATACCCTACTGCCTTAGCCCATAGATACTGCACTGACACAGAGCCTTTCCCCTTGACAACCACTGTCCTAGGTATTCTTTTGATTCTGCATGCCATAGACTATAATGGCAAAATGTAGATTTTCTTTAAACTTGGGTTTCACATTTTTTAAAATTTTTGGCACTAACATGTTTAGGCGCTGCTGCGCTATGCTTAAACGTCCGAGATCGGCCACAAAAAAAAATATATATATATATTTGTAAGTTTCATTCATATGGCAATGCCAATGGCTATATATTTAGCCATTGGTTTGCCTAATTAACTTAAGGCATGCTCTTCTACAAGCTGACAGATCTCCGTTTTGCTGTTTGTAGAACCATATTCGCTACTAACTGAATATGGTTCTGCACATTACACTGTTCCTGCACGGAGATCTGCCTGCTTGCAGAATCGCTATTTTACCTCATTTGCATGGTTTTTACCTGCAAATTAGGTAATTAGCATTCTGCATGGATCTCCGTGCAGGAAAAGTGTAGACAGGCTCATGCACGTCAGGAACTAACATTCCTAGATTGCTCGGCTGCCATGTTCCGTGCAGGAACAGTATCCGTTCCTGCACAGACTTATATGCCGGGGTATATTAGTATGAAAAAAATAACTATTGTAGTATAAAAGATACTTATGCATTAGCAGATGTTGAATATTGAGCAATTGAAGATGTGTATTAGTGGATTCATGAACTAGATGATAGATCATGTGATTAGAGCTTAGGAATTCAAAGAAATGGAGGTAAGAGGTTTGGTACAGCAGAAAAATGTTAACATTGCAGCTAATGGGGGGTATCAAAGTATTTATCTATACATATATATTTATCTCTCTCTCTCTCTCTCTCTATATATATATATATATATATATATATATATATATATATATATCTACATGTTTGCATGATGGTTATTTCACAGCTTGCAACACTGTTGCTGGCTACAATGATCACCAGGAATTTTACAAATAGCTGTCATTGTGTTTCACATAGAAATGTGTTAGAATGATCACTTTCTGACTGTACTCTGTAATGACATGCAAATGATTTCTCATCACAAATATGAGGCAGAAACTGGACATTCTGCACATATCAGGACAGTAGAGATGTATGCATGCAAATGTATGTAATATTGAGTCACATATTTGTTAAGGACATCCTGAGAATATCTGGACAGCTGAGCAGTATGAATGAAAGTGCAGAGTATTGTGATATCCCATTCCTGGCATTATGTACTGAAGTGGTTTTAATGATCTGCAACAGGCATGGGACTGCCATGTAAAATGTGTACTGAATAAGGACACATCATGTACAGTAGAGGAGGGCATGGTAATGGAAGATGGTTGTAGCAGCAACACCAAGCACATATCTGTATGGTGCAATACAGACTGTACAGTGAACATGTGTTGTCTGTGACTGTCACACAAGGTGACATAACAATGTGAGATAAGCATCTTTACATGAATAATGCAGAGGACATCTATCAGGGATGTGACATACAATTGGGGTAGGGTGCATATTGGAAAGCTGTGCAAAATGATGTATCTGAATATGAGTGTACTCTCACCAGAGGTCTACAGCAAGGTGGCCACAGGTAAAGGATCATGACATTCATTGCAAGAACCAACCACAATCATGGACAATATCAGAATAATACCACCACTAATCCCATGTTATGATACATTCTGTCCTGTTGCTCTAATATCTGCAGGAGGTATCTATGGCACAGTCTACACTGTCATGAATGATATACATGCCATTAATGTTGTCAAACACCTACATATGTAGTGTGTGGATAAGCTGAACAGGGAGTACACATGCATCTGGTGTAACAACTCTCTAAGGCCAAGAGCACTGCATCAATAGTCCCAGACAGTATCCCAAAATGCTGTCTAAACAGCATGAAACATGACCTATCAGGCAAACAGGCTTCATGATTCAAAAGTCATCCCCCATAAGTCTCACTAATCTATCATGGAAATGGTCAATAGTGATATAGTAATTCATCAAGAGCAGGGCATGCCTACTCAACATGGTGGACTTCTTTGAG
Source organism: Protopterus annectens (assembly GCF_019279795.1). Classification (NCBI taxonomy): domain Eukaryota; kingdom Metazoa; phylum Chordata; order Ceratodontiformes; family Protopteridae; genus Protopterus; species Protopterus annectens. Next base: position 1,673,907,741 of record NC_056731.1, on the reverse strand, counting down.
AAGGTCAACAAAGCGATCACTGCCTACTTTCACCTTCAAACCATTATATCACCTGGTGGATAGCCAGCTGCCTCACAGACAGGACCCATGAAGTTAGAACTGGGGAGTCCACCTCTACAAAGAGGTCAGTCGCAAATGAAGTCCCTCAGGGATCTGTCCTACCACTCCTTTTTGGCACTTACTTCTCTGAAGTGAAAGCCAATGTCAATGGTCTCTGGCTTATTACATTTGCAGATCATTATGTTCTGGACTAAAATTAAATGACAAGAAATGCATAATACTATCCATCAGGAAATCATCCACTCCTGGTAACTATCATATTGACAACACACCCGTTAGAGCTGACCCAGTAGTCATGGACACACAGACAGTAATCTAGCCTTTGACTATCACATGTATACAGTAGTAAGTAAAGATTCTATGTTGTGCAACTTATAAACAAAGGCATAGCATCTAGGTTCAAGGAAGTCATTGTTCTACTGAATTCAGCATTTATCAGACAACAACTGGAACATCCACAGAAGTTCCTCACTAAAAGAATACAGGGCATAAGTAAAATGTTCTATGCATAATCTAAAAAAGCAACAAAACCCCAAACTAAAGTAAGAGTCACAGATGCTCAGCAGCTTACAAACCCTGGTCTGTCCAGCGCAACAAGATGCAAATCTCCAAAAAATGCTTTATAAAAAATTGGACCACTAGAAAACCTTTTTAATAACAATTATTTAAAATAAGATAAGCACTTATATTTTGTTTCATCACAAAATTTCATCAGATAAATCCAGGGAAGTAGGGACAAAAATGTATTTAAGAGATCACTCTCCAGCAGCCAATCAGTGTCAAAACTGAGCTAGTACCCCCCTAAAAGCACACTTGCATTATCTTCTTAAAGCCTTTAATTTTAACAGACTGGAAATGGAAATACATTCATTAATGCCTGGCCAAACATCAGCTTCAAATATCAGCTGCCAAAATATTTCTCTTCTTTCTAGAAATATGTGCCATGGGCCCCATGTAGCCCCTTGGTGTATCTGCTCAACAACCACAAAATAAAAATAATGGTCATGGAATTCTGCTACATGTTTAGCCAGGGCTTTAATGATTTTACCTTTTCGTATATCATAAAGATGCTCATACATCCTTTGTTTTCAGACACATTCAGGTTTTCAATATAAAACGATAGACATACCTGACAAAGAGCAGTGTAAACCACACCTTTGCTGTTATAATCATATTTTACTCTAACCTGAACATGTTTTTTTATCCAAAAAGAGTCACCCACTTGGATCCACTTACAGAAAGAACATCACCCACATTTGATCATTCTACAGACTTCCTGGTTACATTGTAATTAAGTAGTGTACCATCTAACATCTTGTTTAAGTTCTTCCCTATTCTGAAAACCACCAAAGGGTGTTTTCAAAGTAGTTGTAGAAGTTCCCTGTTTTCTTTAAATAAATCCCAGTTCTTCTTAAGTATCCATTGAGTATTGGGATGTAGTAATTCCTTTTCCTTTTCATCACCACTTCCTCTTTAATGTCAATTAAAAACTCTTTTGGGTAACACCTTGCAAAAAACATGTTTTCCATGGTAGCACACTCTCCCAGAAGTGTTGTTCCAGGGTGACCATTCGGATGGGCACTCAAAATGGAGGCATTATTCAAGTCCTTGGACAAAAAAATCCAGATAAGGAATATTGATCTTATCCTTGATGTAGTTCATAAATTCCATCAGCTTCAACTCAGTATTCCACAAGATGACAAACAAATCATCGGGCATTGAGCATGAAGGCTTGCTCCCATTTAGCCTTGGTTTTAATGATATAATTGTCCCTTGTAAAAAATATAATTGTTAGTAAGGACAACTTCCAACAAATCTTCCAGGAGACTACTTTGATCATTATTCAGGCTTTGTTTTCAAGAAACCCATGGAACCAGTTCAATCCCACCTCATGTGGTATCATCATGTATAAATCAACCACATCAATAGTGCCCAGTAGGTCAGTTTCCACATAGGTGGTGTTATTAGCAATAGTCCCCAGTAGGTCAGTATCCACATAGGTGGTGTTACTGATGTTTTTTAAGAACTCCCAGGAGTCTCAGAGGGGTGGGTGAGGGTATTTCCCTGTCCCTCTGTTGGTTGCACCTCTGCCTCTGTTGTTGTTGTTTCAACCTTTCTGATCCCTCCAATGGCATAAAGTCCACTGGGTTAGAATGGTACCCCTGTTCATTACATCAGTGATGTCAGTCTCCTCTTCATCATTACCACTGGCTATGTCATCAAAATTGTTATGTAGGGAGAAATCCTTTACTCCAAAATCCTTATTGCCCCAGATTTGAGCTCATAGTGGATCAGAGTAGGCCATTCTGTTCTTATATGCTTTATGGTCCCTTTCAATTTTTTAAATTTTTTATTTTTAACTTGTTCCATTCGATTGTTAATGCTAAAAAATATCCAGGAATGTTCATATTGATAGTGGGTATAGTCACTATCTTTTAAATTACTTTCTTCCAATAAGCTGTTTTCAGCTATAAGCTGCTCAATATTCCTGTTGTTATATTTTACTAGTATTTCCATGTATTCTCACCCATGGTGGTCAAACATGGATAATAAATCTAGATGTAAGGCCAAGCTTTAATTAACTCAGTAGGGTATTTCCAAATGCAAAGTCTTTTCAGGAACCCCCACCCACCCCTCAGAGCCAATGGGGGAGGAATTTCAGGAACCAGCCATACCAGGGATCCAGAACTTGCCAGGATCATTTGTGGATGTATCAATGAATTTAAAGGAAGTTCTGTCTGCATCAACACCTACCATGAATGTACCTGAAGCCTTCGCTGACAACACAAAATGCCATATATGCACCAACAAAGAGGGTGACTTCAAAATTTATAACTATGCCACACATTGTATTGAAATAGCACTCATTGAAGTCCTTGGTAAGGGCATGACTTTCATGCCTTTTAGGAGACCCAACATTCCTGAGACCTTGTTGGATTTGAAGTGTTTTGTTCATAAACTAAACTTTAAACTGTTATTTAAAGAAGATAAATAACCCACCCAATTTCTTTGAGTTACGAGTACTTTTAATCCTCCATTGAACCCACTGCTACATGTGTTCCAAAATATCAGTAAACTGGATATAAGACATATGGGACACCGAATGTGTCAAATTACACATAATCTGTGTAGAAAAGAGGAAGACGCCTTATATAATATCAGAATGACTGGCCTATGATTCATAGAGCCTGATAAAGTTATCATGGAACAGAACAAATATTCCAGGAGAATTAATAAAATGTTAAACAACAGTGTTTACAATGAAGTATCCAGAAACGAATTAAATCAAGCATACGGGCAGATCACTTCCCTTTTATATGATACGTTTATAGAAGGAAGAATTAACATAGAAGAATGTAACTACCTTAACAATCTCTCTCTTGTGATGCCTACAATTTTTGGGATTCCCAGAATTCACAATGTCCTTAGTAACCCTGCCATGCATCCTATTATGGAGAGTCGGGGATCTATTAACCAAGCTTGCACTAATTTTGTGGATTCTAAATTAAAATACATACTCAAGACTGAGCCACAAGTCTGTAATGACTCCTGGGAGTTCTTAAAAAACATCAGTAACACCACCTATGTGGAGACTGACCTATTGGGCACTATTGATAATAACACCACCTAATAATAACACCACCTATGTGGAGACTGAACTACTGGTCACTATTGATAATAACACCACCTATGTGGAGCTTGACCTCTTGGGCACTATTGATAATAACACCACCTATGTGGAGACTGACCTACTGGGCACTATTGATAATAACACCACCTATGTGGAGACTGACCTACTGGGCACTATTGATAATAACACCACCTATGTGGAGACTGACCTACTGGGAACTATTAATGTGGTTGATTTATACATGGTGATACCACATGAGATGGTTCGGTGACAGTCTTGAAAACAAAGGCTTGGATAATAATCAGACTAGTCTCCTGGAAGATTTGTTGGAAAGTGTCCTTACCAACAATTATAATTTTGTATGAGGGACAATTGTATCATTAAAATCAAGGTGTGGCCACGGGAGCAAATTGTGGCTCCATTTCTGCCAATATTCTAATTGCTAAATGGGATGAGCCCTCATGTTCAATGGCCCCTTTCATAAGTCTATGAGATTTTACACCAGACACTTGGATGATTTGTTTATCATCTGGCAGGATACTGAGGAGAAGCTGATGAAATTTATGAAATACATCAACTCAAGAACAGAGTTTTTGAAATTCAGAATCAGTAATTATCTGAATGTTTTTGGTCCAAGGACTTGAATAATGGCCATTATGTTTCGAGGATTTAACGAAAACCAACTTACTCCAACTCCTTCCTCCATTTTGTAAGTGCCCATCCCCTTGCTCAAAAGAAATCAGTAGTAAATGGATGATTTGTGAGGGCCGCAAGAATGTTCACCCTGGAACAACACTTCTGGGAGAGTGTTTTACCTTAGAAACCATGTTTTGGCAAGGGGTTACCCAAAAGAGTTTTTAACTGACATTAAGGAGGAAGTAGTGATGAAAAGGAAAAGGAATTTCTACAGTTACGCAATTACAATTGTGCTGTTATCACTGAAACTGGTGAAGAAGACAACAATGGAACTGGCAATCTGGGGAGCACCTTTATTACTGACTTTAACCAAAACAAGCAGATTATACATGGATACTTAACAAGAATTGGGATTTATTTAAAGAAAACAGGGAACTTCTACAACTACTTCCAGAATGCCCTTTTGTGGTTTTCAGAAGAGGGAAGAACTTAAACAAGATGTCAGATGGTACAATACTTAGTTAAAGTGTAACCAGTAACTTCTGTAGAGTGACCAAATGTGAGCGGTGTTCTTTCTGTAAGTGCATCCAAGTGGGTGACTCTTTTTGGATAAAAAAACATGTTCAGGTTAGAGGAAAATATGATTGTAACAGCAAAGGTGTGGTTTACACTGATCTTTGTCAGGTATGTCCATCTATTTATATTAGAAAGACAGCATGTCTTAAAAAAAGGATGTATGAACATCTTTATGATATAAGAAAAGGTAAAATTATGAATGCCCTGGCTAAACATGCAACAGAATTCCATGACCGTTATTTTTATTTTGTGGTTGTCAAGCAGATACGTTAGGGGACTAGAGGAGGCCCATAGCACTTATTTCTAGAAAGAAGAGAAGAATTTTGGCAGCTGGTGTTTCAAGCTGATGTTTGGCCAGATGTTAATGAATGTATATCAATTTCCAGTCTGTAAAAAGTAAAGGCTTTAAGAAGATAATTGCCTTTAAGGGGGTGCTGGCTCAATTTATCTTGACATTATTATGAATTTCAATACCTCATAAATACAGAATAGAACCAATAAAACGTTATTTAACTTATACACTAATGTTTCTGCAATTTTTATAGTAACTATTGGAAATAAAACTTAATAAGAATTTTTTTATTTTGTCAACAGATCTTTTGACAGATGAATGGTACAGCAATGGGGCCCTTTTGCCCCCATTTATACTGACATTTTTTTTAAATAAGATGCATTTGTGTTTTACAAGTTAATACACATCTCTGTAAATCAGAATTATGGAGAAGGTATTTGGACGTTTAATTGGCATTAAGAAAAGGTGATATGCCAGAGATGCCACAGTTCAATAAATATCTTAATGACAATGAAATGGGTATAAGGGTTACATAGACATACAATTTGTTTGTCAATAATTTTTAGATGTTACAGCAATTAAACATATTGATGGATCATCGAAGACTACTTTATATAAGAAACACTTTCACAAAAATACCATACTTTCTGCACATGGTTTTCACCCTTGCAAACAATAAGGAAGATACCTTTCTTTTCATTTCTAAGACTGACAAAATTTGTACTTAAGAAACTGATTATCAGGATGAAATTAATAATATGAAACAAACATTTCATGTAAGGGGGTATCAACCATCAATAACAGAAATGGGGTGCAAACGGTGTTTAATAAGTCAAGGGATGAGGTATTGTTACAACAAGAACAGTAACAAATAAAATCTGTACTAGTAAAATTTATTACAAGTTACAGAAGCAATATATTTACAATCAGAGAAATTTTAAAGAGACATTGATCCCTCTATTTAATGACTCATTTTTTGATGAATTAGTGACAAATCACTGTAGTATGGCATATACGAAAAGAAGAAGTCTAGCTAATTTTTTTCAGGTTATAAGAGAAACTGGCATTTTGGAGGTCTACATAAAGATATTAAGTAAAGGCAGTTTCTCTTTACCACCATGAGGTACTGTATCTGACTTGCATGCTGGTTTGGATGATAAATCAGAGGCATCATTAGTTTATAGTGGGCCTATGTTGACTGAGGATTGTTTTAATGCTTGGCTTTTGAAGAACTTTTCATTCTCTAGCACATATTTTAATATGATCGCACCCGTTGACTGTGACAACTTCTGCAGCTTTATTTTAACCATTGAAAAAAAGTTGTTGAAGCTGCCAGGGTTGCAATCGGACAACTCCTTTCTCAAGGAATGTATTAGGGTAAGGAGGGTCCTGAAGGGGCTTAGATATTATAAATATCCCAATAGAGTGGAACCAGGTTCTGATTTCCACAAAATGCTGACATATGTTTAACAGGCAAGGTCTTGAACTCCTTGTCTGTATTATTCACTACAATGAAGTATAGATCAATAAGTTGTGCAGTGAGATCAAATGTTTGAACAAACAAATTAGTAATAGTCATTTGGACTGTTTGATGCGTATAAGGAAGAGTATGACCTGGTATTTGCTACAGTTGCAATCCAAAAAACTGTAGAGCCAGCAAACAGTGACAAGTATAAAGTAATTTATTTGTTAGGAAGACATAAAGCTAAGAATAAAGCAAACCGGTTTCGGCTGTCAAGCCTTCTTCAGTGCATTAAGTTAAATAAGCATACAGGCAAATATATATATAGTATAGCACCACCTGAAGTCAGTAGGTGTAAATTGCATCCTTCATTAAAGATATTCATTCAAGCCTGGGGGAAACAGGGCACCTTATTTAATAATCCATTTTTTCTCCATATCATTTAATAACTGATGCCATCCTGATTTGCTATTACTGTTTTGTTGTATTCTATCAATCACTGTAAATCTAAATGTGGCTTTGGGGTGTTTTTGTGTATGTTTATAAAGTGCACTTGTTAATTTACCAGCTCTAATATCACTGAAGTGTTCTGATATTCTGAATTTGACACACCTGGATGTCACTTTATTTCTTAAGGTAGGCTTCATAATTTATGAGACAAGCTTGATTACAATCAAGCATAGGCTTGTGAAGATGTTTTGCTTGTCTTATTCATATCTTTGATTTAGGAGATTATTGTAGGGTCTAGTTGGGGATGCTAGTTTACCATTGTCAGTGATTTCCCAAATTCTTATTACATGTTGACTATTTGCAGGGACAATTTCGGAACTTCTCATTTTCTTAGGATAATTGTATATAGTAGTTTGAAATAATATTTGGGGGCTGTGATTCCTGTCCGGTCATTTTATCCTGTTTTCTATATTACTTAGTTATTGTTTTGGTAACCCTCACACATCACATAACTAAGGTATATAGTTTAAGCCTGAAGGCACTATTTCACTTATGTGACATGGGGACTTTTTCAAAATAAAAGATATTATATGGTGCCCTTTCAATATCTCCATAACAAACAGACGGATTGGATAGTATTTTTGATTATAATGTATGTTATTGATTGGCAACATTGGACTTCAATTGGACAATATTTATGGAACTCAGAACTGCATACTTATTAATACAGGGGCTGATATTGTTCTATTATATAGATTGTGGAAGTTATTGATGCCCTTATGTGGACATGGCACTGCAAGTACTTATAAGGGGAAACAACCCAGCACACTAGCTATTATTGTTCACATTTTCCAGTACCTTCTTGATCATAAATGACAGCAGGGGCCTTTTTGTCCTCATGATTTATGCAGCGAAGCAGTGTTGAATATCTGAATAATTTGACTGAAGACTTGGCACTGACTGTTCATAATCTAATTGAACACTATATATACTTTGATTTTGTTCCTATTTTTGCCATTTCTTATCATACGTTAGTCAATTAACTTTTTACATAGTTTTTGACGAATATTGTTTTGGTATTGATTCAATGCAATATGGAACTTACAGATTTATTGAAAGGCCTCTCATCTGATAGAGATGACCTAGCGGCTTTTGGCCTCACCAACCTGGGTGAACATAATAGCAATGAAGCCCCTTTGACAACAAATAGATGTGAGGTCACTTTTCACAAATTGAACAAAAGTATGAGGACTCTAAGGGCCAATGTGTGGCATGCCAAACTTTTTAAGGCTTATATAGCAAAGGATATATCACCTAGAGGGCTTAGAGTCTGCACACAACCTCTAGTTTCTGAGGTGGACCCCATCTTACTAGAACAATGGGCCGTGGCACAGCACAAGACATCAATGGAATTTGTTAAGATTTTGGCCTCATATCATGATAGGATAATTGACAAGAACATTTTAGAGATCACTGATATGTGTAACGATGTTGTCAAATTTGAAGGGCAGGATGGTTACCAAAACAACCTAAAGAAATTAAGGCAGGATCTCCTAACCCTAGAACAAACATTGAAAGATAAGAAAATGAGTAAGTTCAACTGAGATCTCACTGACTATGAGGGTGGGCATCCGTTCTCAACCAATAAACATGTCAGATTTGATTCTTTTAATAGGAAGGTGGTGAAAAGGAAAAGACCCCGGTCTATCCTCAAAAAATCCAATACGTCCAGTTGTGATGAATCAGGGGAAGAATCATCTACGACTTTGGAGTCCAATACACAACACACCTCCGACTCACCAGTATCCAAAAGGAGGAATTCTTCCACCTCTTTAGGGTCAAGTGCAAATGGGGGGGGGACACAGGGATGGACAGCATGGTAGATCTATTGAGGCTGATTGTACAGAAATAAAAAATGTATTGAATATATCATTAACTGAATTGTCTCCTACACATATAAAAATACTGAATAAAGGCCTCAACTTCATACCTGGTTTCTTTGTTGCTGAAGACACATTTAATAAAGATGTCTCTGATTTTTGTAGATTACTAACTTGAAATTTTTTTTCAGACAACCGCTGACTCAGAACCAGACTCCAGTTTCAGGTATCACAAATCAAACTTCGTCCCACCCATGCATACCAATGTGTCTAAGTTTTACAACTCCATTCTCATAGATCTACAGTTTAACTTTAGGGATATTCGTGCTAAACACAATAATGTGTCCAACAAGGAAATGGACATGATTCAAGAATTGGCAGATAACAAGCAATTGGTAATATTGAATGAAAAAAGGCGAGCGTAGCTGCCTAAAAGTCCAATTTCGTAAAATCAAGTAGAAATATATCTATAACCAAAAAGACGTAGTCAGACTACCATGGAAAGAAACAATAAATACTTTATTAAAATAAAACAAACAGATGAGCGCTTTCGCGTACTCCCCTGGTACGCTTCATCAGATCTAAATTAATCAAGACATCCACTTACATTTAAATAGTGTAGAATAATTACGTTTCTCCAGTCAATTAATTAATCAATTATATTAAGTTTGAATATAAATCTAAAATCTGGATGGAATAATGGCAAATATATAAGTCAATTGATATTATTATATAATATATCAATAAAATCAACAAACCTAATAAGAAAAAGCTTCTATAAAACATCATAAAATATATATATATATATATATATATATATATATATATATATGTCAAATATTCAACATCATATGTATATACTGATCAATTAAGTGTATATATATGTATATATATATATATATATATAAAAATTAAAGCATTCAAGTAACTAATGTAGAGTGCGTCAGATGTTAAAACATGAAATGAGAATGAAATGAGAATAAAATAAAATAAAAATAAAATATATCTGAGTATTATGCTATGAATGTTAAACATAAAAAAATCGAAAATCAAATAAATAAATAAATAAATGAATAGCTAGCTATTTATTTTAAACTACGTAACTCTAGCATGGGTTTAATGGTGATGAATTGATTCAAGCCTGGTTCTTGATGTGCTCTCAATTTAAATATCCATTCAATTTCCACTTTTTCTAAATAATTCATCACATTGCCTCCTCTCTTATTAATGGGGACTATCTGAATAACTCTAAATCTAAAACTATGTCCTGTGAATGCTAAACAATGCTTTCAGATTTCTTGATGTCGTACATATGGTTATATATTCTATCCCTTAATCTTCTGATGGTCATGCCTATATAAAATGCCTGACATGTATCACAGTTGGCCAAATATATCAGATTAACACTATTACAAGAAGCATAAAATCTGGGTTCAAATCTATAATCTAGTGTTGGATGTATAAATACCTGTTCTTTAGTAATCAATGGGCACATATTACATTTACCACATGGTAAAGTGCCTGTTATTCTAAGGCATTCTAAATGCTTGGAATCTTTTTCATTGCACTCAATACATAAAATTCTCTTTAGACTTTTGCTATTTCTATATGTAAAGCTAGGTCTTTTGTCCAATATTTTACTTAAATCAGGATCAGCCATAAGAATATGCCAATTTTTTTATATGATTCTAGTAATCATATATCTAGTAATAAAAGTTACTTTATGCTGACTCTTTGGCTTATAATTGCCCTTATTTGGCTAGTCCATTTCTGTATATGTTTTATATGAGGTCTATCAAGTATTGATGTCCTAATTTCTTTAATTTTATTACTATTATAGCTTCTATCTATAAATAGACCTTACAGAATATCAGCTTGTTGTTTCAAGTCCCTAGGTTCTTTACATAATCTAAGTAGCCTTGTAAATTGACTTTTTACAATGTTGGAAAAAACATGTCTAGGATGCATGCTATTATAATCCAATAATGTATTTTTCCAATATGTTTTTCTATATAAAAAAGTTGGTAAATTGCCCTGTTCATCCTTCTTAATGGTGATGTCTAAAAAATTCACGCTGAGATTAAAAAATTCAATAGTAAATCTTAGAAATTCAGTTGTAGATTCCAGGTATCGAATAAAATCTTTTAATTCATTTATAGTACCATTCCAGAAAAGAAGTATATCGTCCACAAACCTCCTATATAGTAATATTTGAGCATAATATTTACTGTTAAAGAGGTAGTTTTTTTGCACATGGGTGCCCATAGTGACACCCCATTTCTGCAAATATAATTTGTTATTAAAGATGAAAGCATTATTTGAAAGAACCATATCTAATAGTGCGCTAATTAGAATTTGTTCATCATTAGTAAAGTCATTCAAATGACTCAATAGCTCCCTAATGGCTTGAATACCATATTAATTCGGAATGGATGTAAATAAATTTCTAACATCTAGAGTCACTAGTAAACATGTATCAGGCAAACAGTCTCTAAATAAAGAATCTAAAGTATCAATTAGTTGATATGTATCTCACAGTATAGAGGGAATGTTTCTAATTAAAGGACTTAGTTTCTTCTCTATATAAACAGAAATAGTTTCGGTTACCCATCCGTCCCCTACTACTATATGTCTCATAGGTAGAGGAGAGATATTCTTATGGACTTTTGGTAACCCTTTAATGTAAGGTGTGCGTGGTTCTTCAATAAGAAAATATAAATATAAATCATAACTTATCTGTCTGCACATTAAAAGATCGTATAAATCATTATGTATAACATTAATGATTTTAGCTAGTTCTTTTTGACTAATTTCATAATAAGTATCTGCATCCTGTAGCATATTATACATCGCTTCATGATAATCATTAGTATTCGTTAGTACAATCGCACCACCCTTATCAGCTGGTTTTATAATTACCTCTTCATTTCTAACTAAATTATGTAATGAGGTCCATTCTTCTTTACTAATATTATGGTATTCGCATAAGTGCTCATTGTTAGAAAAATATGTGTAAAAGTCATTCTCACATAGTCTCATGAAACAGTCAAGATTAGCTGTAGGAATAGGTGTGAATGTACTTTTCCGTTTTGGGCGATAATCTATGTCTTTGTTGTGATTATTAGATTTATCAGGAAACAGCAATTTTAAAGAAACGGAGCGCCCAAACAGTCACAGATCCACCAATAATTCACTCAAACTGCTGGTCTGAGATGGAATATAAGACAAGCCTCTATTTAACATAGATAAATCAGTTGAAGAAAAGTCAAACCTGGAAAAATTGAATACAATGTCATTCAATCCTTTATCCATCGCCTCCGTTCGTAGTTTTCGTTTGAAAATTTCCTCTTTCTGCGGCCCTGACTGTTCGACCTGCTCCTGGATGCTATCCGTGTTTGTACAGGAAAAGGTAAAAAATGCTCCATATTGCCAGTGTATAACTTCGGTATAGCTCCTAAGGAATTGTCTTTTTGTCTGGCCGCTAGAGCTTGTTGATTCGGTGGCGGTCTATCTTTGCGTGTGTTTCCGCTGGATTCACTATTTCCTGTTGGTGACGTAGTCATTGTATTTGTAGTGTTAGTCTCAGGAGTGGAAGTTATATTTAAAGGGGCAATCACATTCCTCATTGGGGGCTCTGTAACATTATTATCTATGGGAATGAGATTATGTGTTTTTTCTTATATTGGATTATATTTATCATTCCTCGCCCATACAAAAACTTGGCCTGTGGAAAAATCTTTAAAATCTCTTAGTAATTTTCGATGTTTAATTTGTTGTAATTTGTCACTATAAGTAGCGACTTGAGAATATAAATTCTCTAATCTCCTTTCATATATCGCCCCTTTAAATCTATCACGAATGTCTTTATTCAGACTTTCTACTTTTGTACTTAATTCAGTCTCAATAGGTAAGAAATAGTCGATAATTAACTTTATGTATTTATTACTCAATTCAATGTTTAGTTGCTGCCATCTCTTAAGCAATTCTGGATGGCTATTGCCATAGGAAGGCATGCATAGAACCCTCATGCCACGAGGGATAACATTAAAATGTAAGCATGCTTCCATGTGGCGTCTCTGCCATGAAAATCTTTGTAGTTTATATAAATTGTTTTCAAAATCTCTGGCTGGAGTATTGAATTCGTTGAGATTTAAATTGTCCATAGTACCTGTATGAGACATAGAAACTTGTTGTTGTAATTCTATGTTAAGTAGAGGATTGTTGCGCTGTTCAAAAATGCAGTTCCATCTCATGTTTAAATTTCCTCCTTCTGGGTTGTAATCCAGCTTAATAACAGTATCATCCATCGTGTGGCAGCTGCGTTCACAGAATATAAAACGCTGAATGAAAAAAGGCGAGTGTAGCTGCCTAAAAGTCCAACTTCGTAAAACCAAGTAGAAATATATATAACCAAAAAGACGTAGTCGGACTACCACGGAAAGAAACAATAAATACTTTATTAAAATAAAACAAACAGAGGAGCGCTTTCGCGTACTCCCCTGGTACGCTTCATCAGATCTAAATTAATCAAGACATCCACTTACATTTAAATAGTGTAGAATAATTACGTTTCTCCAGTCAATTAATTAATCAATTATATTAAGTTTGAATATAAATCTAAAATCTGGATGGAATAATGGCAAATATTAGACATCACCATTAAGAAGGATGAACAGGGCAATTTATCAACTTTTTTATATAGAAAAACATGTTGGAAAAATACATTATTGCATTATAATAGCATGCACCCTAGACATGTTTTTTCCAACATTGTAAAAAGTCAATTTACAAGGCCACTTAGATTATGTAAAGAACCTAGGGACTTGAAACAACAAGCTGATATTCTGGAAGGTCTATTTATAGATAGAGGCTATAATAGTAATACAATTAAAGAAATTAGGACATCAATACTTGATAAACCTCAAATAAAACATATACAGAAATGGATTAGCCATAAGGGCAATTATAAGCCAAAGAGTCAGCATAAAGTAACTTTTATTACTAGATATACAAGTGACAACAAGGAAATTACTAGAATCATATAAAAAAATTGGCATATTCTTATGGCTGATCCTGATTTAAGTAAAATATTGGACAAAAGACCTAGCTTTACATATAGAAATAGCAAAAGTCTAAAGAGAATTTTATGTATTGAGCGCAATGAAAAAGATTCCAAGCATTTAGAATGTCTTAGAATAACAGGCACTTTACCATGTGGTAAATGTAATATGTGCCCATTGATTACTAAAGAACAGGTATTTATACATCCGACACTAGATTATAGATTTGAACCCAGATTTTATGCTTCTTGTAATAGTGTTAATCTGATATATTTGGCCAACTGTGATACATGTCAGACATTTTATATAGGCATGACCATCAGAAGATTGAGGGATAGAATATATAACCATATGTACGACATCAAGAAATCTGATCAGCGAAATGCTTTAGCGAAGCATTGTTTAGCATTCACAGGACATAGTTTTAGATTTAGAGTTATTCAGATAGTCCCCATTAATAAGAGAGGAGGTAATGTGATGAATTATTTAGAAAAAGTGGAAATTGAATGGATATTTAAATTGAGAGCACATCAAGAACCAGGCTTGAATCAGTTCATCACCATTAAACCCATACTAGAATTACATAGTTTAAAATAAATAGCTAGCTATTCATTTATTTATTTGATTTTTGATTTTTTATGTTTAACATTCATAGCATAATACTCAGATATATTTTATTTTTATTTTATTTTATTCTCATTTCATTCGCATCTCATGTTTTAACATCTGACGCACTCTACATTAGTTACTTGAATGCTTTAATTTTTTATATACATATATACATATATATATATATATATATATATATATATATATATATATATATATATATATATATATATATATATATACACTTAATTGATCAGTATATACATATGATGTTGAATATTTGACATATATATATATATATATATTTTTATGATGTTTTATAGAAGCTTTTTCTTATTAGTTTTGTTGATTTTATTAATATATTATATAATAATATCAATTGACTTATATATTTGCCATTATTCCATCCAGATTTTAGATTTATATTCAAACTTAATATAATTGATTAATTAATTGACTGGAGAAACGTAATTATTCTACACTATTTAAATGTAAGAGGATGTCTTGATTAATTTAGATCTGATGAAGCGTACCAGGGGAGTACACGAAAGCGCTCATCTGTTTGTTTTATTTTAATAAAGTATTTATTGTTTCTTTCCGTGGTAGTCCAACTACGTCTTTTTGGTTCTATAGAATTGGTAATATTGTTAGCAGACAAAGGTGGAGCCATTGTGGTACAAGATTGGTCTCTATACAACTCTGAAGCTATGAAACAATTGTCAGACAATAGGTATTAAACACATATGGTAACGGACCCTACACCCGGTTTTAAGAGGCAAATAGATGAGTTATTGCAATCAACCAGAGAGGAGGGAATCATAACAGATAATATTCTGTATCATCTTACAGTATCTGACCCTTGTAGTCAATATATATATTTTTTACCTAAAATCCACAAAAATCTACAAAACCCACCTGGCCGACATATTGTCTCAGGCAGAGGCTCAATCACTGAACCACTATCCCAGTTCCTGACATTGCATCTCAAATCTTTGCTTAAATGTGTTAGAGCTAGAATACAGGACACTATGGAGTTTCTTCGGATTATATCAGACATGCAGTTAGAAACAGGGTGGTGCATGTGTGCTTTGGATGTTTCTGCATTATATACTAACATCCCCCATTGGGCAGGTTTAGATGCCTTAGAATATTGGTTAATCAAGTCTGAACTATGTCCACCAGGTTTCAATACACTTTTGCTCTGTTTGGCTGAGCATGTATTAACCAAAAATGTTATATACTATGGGAACAATTGTTATTTACAGACCAAAGGCACTGCAATGGGGGCATCATTTGCTCCAATCTATGCCAATCTCTTCATGGCTTACATCAAGGAACAGATCATTTATGATAGACCCCATAATATATACATGGATGAGATTGACATATGGAGAAGATATCTGGATGATTGCTGGTTGGTATGGAGGTCCGACATTACATACTTCAAGGAGTTTGTCACATATTTGAATGAGAAAAAATGGGGCATTCAGTTTATGATTACATTTGACATTCATAAAATTACTTTTTTGGATGTATTAGTAACTAGGAATGCAGACCATACATTGACAAGTGAGGTCTATTGGAAATATCCAGAGTACAACTCCTTGCCACATGCCTCCAGCTTTCACCCCCCACATATATGCAGAAACATTCCAAAGTCACAATTCTTACATCTGAAGAGGATTTGTTCTGATGCTGAGACCTACCATACATATGAGTCTGATTTGGTTAATAGGTTCAGTGATCGAGGGTACAAGAAAGGGGACATTGCTCAAAGCGGACGTTGTGCTGCAAATCAAGATAGGGATACCTTACTCCAATATAGGGACAAAAAATAAAGCAATAAATCCCAAATCAGATTGGTGACCACCTATGGGAGAAACACGGATGTCCTCATTAACAGTGTCTGCAGACATTGGAATATCCTATTGGCTGACACCAAGCTTAGCACATTGTTAGAGGATACATGTCACTTTTCCTATAGAAGAGGGAAGAACATTGGTTAATTTTTGAATCATTATAAACTAGTGAATAGATCTGACAACAGCCCTAAACAAATAACTTTGGAAGGTGGGCCCTTGCAGGGATGCTTCCCATGCGGACACTGTACCCATTGTAAGAATATGTCTAAGATGAAAGAATTTACTAGTAAAAATATTGGACAAGTATTCTCTATAAAGTTTTTTGCCAATTGCCAGTCTGAATGGGTGATTTACATGGCCTCCTGTAACTGTTCAGCCTTCTATGTGGGACAAACATCCAGGTGTGTCAAATTCAGAATATCAGAACACTTCAGTGATATTAGAACTGGTAAACTAACAAGTGTGCTTTATAAACATACACAAAAACATCCCAAAGCCACATTTAGATTTACAGTGATTGATAGAATACAGTGAAACAGTAATAACAAATCAGGATGGCATCAGTTATTAAACAATATGGAGAAAAAATGGATTATTAAATCGGGTGCCCTGTTTCCCCCAGGCTTGAATGAATATCTTTAATGAAGGATGCAATTTACACCTACTGACTTCAGGTGGTGCTATACTATATATATTACCCTGTATGCTTATTTAACTTAATGCGCTGAAGAAGGCTTGACAGCCGAAACTGGTTTGCTTTATTCTTAGCTTTATGTCTTCCTAACAAATAAATTACTTTATGCTTGTCACTGTTTGCTGGCTCTACAGTTTTTTGGATTGAGATTGGATTTTGGAGCCGTGCAGCTACCATACGTGTAGGGGCCTGCTCTCCTTGACATTTGCTACAGTTGACCACCATTGTGAAAAGTTAAAAATTAGGAAAAACAAGATACTTTTGAGGGCTAAGAAGCAGTATGAATCTGGTCAGGCATACCCCTTAGTAATTAAATACACAGAGTACGGACAGGTTGATTACTGGGACAATTGTACTTTACACCAAGAGGGTACCATTTTGACTGCAAATTAAAATGAACCCCTGAGAGAATTTATAAATAAAATAAATATATAAATATATAAATAAATACATAAAATAACCTCTGAGAATAACTAGGATAGATCATTTGACCTCTGTGACCCTTTAGAAATCCCCACCCCCTCTGGTGCTCAGAAAAGATAGCCAGCCAGTTATACCATCAGGAAGTATATGCTGGCAGTACCAAGGTATGGCCTTCATGGCAGGGGTAGCAACAAATGGGGACAGGGAGGATGAACAGGAAGGGAATGCAGAAGGGGCAGGAACTGGCACATAGCCCCATGAATGTACTTATCACATTTAATTATCAATGTTATAGCAGTGGAATGTAATGGCTTTAGGATTTTTAACTACAGTGGTTTGATTATTACTGATGATCATTTCTCTCTCTTTGTAAAAGGGTTCAGTTTTATTCCCATGGCTAAATATGACCTTACAAATTCCTTAATAGGATTAAAACTACATATTAGGAAGTTAAACTTTGCTACTCAATTTCAAAATTCTCACTAAGACTTTGTTAAGAACAACACACTTTAAAAGGAAAGTATTGTGATGCCAATGATGAACTTCATCATGCCAGAGTTTTGCTAGTGCCTATGAGAGAGATTTCTACAAAAATTTTGGCTCAAAGAAAATAGCTGTAAGAAGATTCAACCTTTCCTGTGATGAAAGGAATGTGTTATCCTGTTTTAGAAAGGAGAACTAGATTAGAATTATGAAAACAGTCAAAGGTGGTGGTGTGTTCTATAATAACATTGACTATATCAGTGACATGTTTAATATTTTACACAATAGTGAAAAATATACAATAGCATCTAGGAGCAAAGTGGTTGCTGCTTATAAAAAATTGATCAGTATTTGGAAGATGAGTTAATGCAAGGCCAGATTAGGTCTGATACTTATAAGTTCTTGATAAATACTACACCAATTATTCCAACTATTTCTCGCATCCCCAAAGTTCACAAAGGCATTTTAAAACCCTCCCTCAGGCCTACTGTGACAGCATGTGGCTCTAAGACCTATTCACTTGCAGTGATGCTTGATAGGCTCTTCAAATCATTGCAGGATTTGGGCATGCACTTGTTAAAACACTTTTCGGACTTTTTGGGGACACTGAAACCTGAACTTTGGGATGAGGAGGATAAGATTTTGACAGTGGATGTCATAGATCTTTTCTGAGTATACCCCAAGAGGAGGGTTTGGAATTCTTTTGTGAAGCCTTGCTTACACCTGATTTTTTAACTACTGTGAGTATTACATCCATTATCTGTTACAGGGAATCTAATTTGGTGTAGCAACTATATATTTTTTGAAGGTGAGATTTTTAACTCGTTCCCTCCAAGTTTTCACCATAATTTCCAATGGGTGGTGCTTTTTGATGACATCATAGTATGTCCTCACATTCCAAACACAAATGTTCATATCTCTTGAATAATAGATGTTACTGAAGAAGTGTAAATGGCAAACTGTTCAGCACAAACCATTTGTATAGTGATAGTATTCTTTAGGTTCTAGGATTTAAACTGGATTTTATAAGTCACAGTAAACATAATAACTACTAAACTTGTAATATTTTGCAATCAAGTTACAATATCTCAGCATCCACTCAAGTTACACACATACCATTAATAGCATTCTGTTCATCCAACTGAAAGCTTTCATGTGAGGTAAAGCAGTTCTGGCCGAACTATTTGGTTGTCAAGATATTTAGAAAAGCATGAGAAAAAATATGACAATACAAAGAAATATTATATGAATAGCAATTAATATCTCTAGATGCACAGAGGTCAGCTCTCAAAACATTTGTGTTTGCCATTGTGTAAGCTTTAAGATTAAGTATTTTTAATACTTTGTATGCAGCATGGTTTTAAAATTATTAATGCAAATAGTGTATGAACAATGTGTGATACCTAGAGGTGTCAGTAGTATGTAACTGCAAAAGAACCTACAGGCGTCACCAGGCTGTAATGAGTTAAACAGATAAAAGAACTAGCAAATGGGTGCAGCTTGCACCCCTGTATTTGCTAGTTTAGAAATGCTCATCTGGGAGATAAAGTACATATTTCAATCTGATTTTTCTTGTTATATTAAGTTATATGTTCATTTTCTGGGTGATATTGTTATTTTGTGGAATGGTAATAACCAGACAGTGGATGAGTTTGTCACATTTATTAACAACACCACCCCTTTCTTAAAATTATCTATCAGTTGAATGACACTTGTGTAAATGATTTAGATACCACTATTACAAAACAAGCTGGTAATTTTATTTCAAACATCTACTGAAAACCAACCTTTTCAAATGCATGTTTGCATTTTAATAATCTCCATCCATTTGTACTGAAAAAAGTCTAGTCAAGGACCAGTTTGTGACATTGGCCAGAATGATTTCTGACAAAGGGACATTTGACAGTAAAAGGAAGACGTGAGAAGACATATTTTTCAATAGAGGTTATCCTAAAATCTTGGTTAAGACTATTAGAGATGAGGTCATGGATGGTTGGGGTGTAAAATAAATCCCCCTTATAGGCAGTGGCATTTCAGGTATTACAAAAGTGTCAACACAACACCCAGACAAAGAATCCCAAGCACATGAAGTTACAACAGTTCCAGGAAATACGGACAATTTTACAGACACCTAGTACTAGAATATAATGTAGGGTCTAGAGTCATTAAGAATATTGTCAACAAAAATTGGAACATTCAGGTTAGTGATGAAAAAATTAGGAAAGTGATAGGTAATGAACCATTATTTGTGTATAAGAAAGCAAAAAACTTAAGGATTTGGTATAACAACCAAGACAGATTTGTAACTTCAATAGAATGAATAAAAGCACTTGAAGATGTGGGGCATGTAATCAATGCAAGTACATCTGTGATGATAAGTTTTGGTGTTAGAAAACTCTGTAAAATCTAATATATGGCCTGAAAAGGGAAATTGTAATACCAAAGGCATCATTTACCTTGTGATATGTTCTGTATGTTCAGCATTTTACGTTGGTAAAATGGAATGTGCATTTAAAAAAAACACATTTATTAACATAATTATGACATATCCAAGGGTAATATTAACAATGCCCTATTCAGGCATTCATTAAACTGTGTTTCCTTTAAGCAATTTTTGTTTATGATTTTAGAAAAAGTAACCCCCAACCCTAGAGGAGGTATATGGGAGGAGAAAATAGGACTTAGGGAGTCAAGTTTCCTGGTTTAAATGACAATATTTCTCTTGTCCCGGTATTGAAGCAAAGCGCTTCAAAACTATAATTGTTTTTAATTTAGTTATTATGAGTTTTACTACAAAATATTATTCATCAGTTTATCAAGTTTATTTACTTGTTTAGATGTTACACTAAGTTTCCAATGTTTCTAATGCTTTATATGAGTTGTCATTTTTTTTTAACATGGGGGGAATTTAATAAAACCTACACAGTCTCATTTTCTGTGTAGACATCATGCCATGCTGGTTACATGAAAGTAAGCAGGTTTCAGATTCAGTAAACACAGCTGGGTGGCTTGCACACACACGCCAACATAGAAATATCCAAGGCAATGCAAATCACCTCATAAGCAGGTGAATTCCATGCAAATGAGTCGGGTAGTCTGATCCAGCAAGAAGATAGGCAGCTCTGCAGATCCCGTGTCAGTGGCCATAGTGTACACTGAAAAAGTCCGTGTTCAGGAATGTAGACAGACAAAAGGGGCTGTAAAACTGTAGGTAGATGGACAGAAATGGCATAACCCATACAGATAAGAATGAAACTATCCACCATGTGTCTGAAAAAATAAGAGAAATAAAGTAATTTATTTTTTTAATAATCTGTGCATGTTTATGCGATGTGCCACAGTGTGCAAAAAAAAAAAATAAAATAAATAAATAAATAAAAAAATTAAAAAACAAAAGTAATATTGTGTAACAAAAATGTTTTACAGGTCCCTGCATGGAGTATCTGCAATGGTGTACTGGTGCTTTCGATAATATGGTAGGGCTTTGAACCATGTTGTTTTCAGGGTCTGAGCACTGATCCCTATGCAAATGAGGTGGACTTACTAAATAGCACAAATGGGTATCCGTGTCCACATATCCCCTCTGTGTATGCAGAGAACCATGTTGGTGTCCACACAAGAAGTAGCTCAAAGGAGGGTGTGTACAATAAGTTCTAAGCTTATTTGAGCTTAGCTGCGCCTGTTTGCATGGCACACCGTCATACTGAGTGTGGAAGTCTGGGGTGTGTGTGCACTAACTTCTAAGCTTTATTTACCTACGAGGGGTGTGTTTCCATATGCCGATGTGCTGAGTGTAGAAGTCTGGGAGGGGTATGTCCACTGCCTGCTAAGCTTTGTTTACTTACAGGACATGCGCTTGCATGGTGAGCTGCAGTGCTGAGTGTACCTAAAAGGCAATGACATAGGAATTAGGTTTGATCCCTGCTTAACTTAAACTAGAGCCATTAAATGATGTTAATGATATACTAGGCAGATTGAATGTATCATAGGTAAACAATCACAGAGTCAGCCCCTTACAGCAGAGCAATATAAAGTATGCATACACCCTACAATCTGATTTTTTCCCCCATACTCTGCACTATTGTAGTAAGGACTTAGAAATTTTAACTGAAAGAATGCTAGTGGCTGCTACAAGTCTGCTACATCTGTATGTGCTAGATGTTGAAGTAAATGCTGCTGCTGCTGCTGACAACAGGCCTAGGCAGAGAAGGAGAAGAGAGTTCAGGCCCAGGGTAAACTTCCAGGAGCTACATGAGCTGGAGATTGTAGAGCGCTTCATGGTGGACAGGGACATACTACAAGAACTCACTGAGCTATGCTGCCCTCAACTCAGACCCAGAGCCAAAAGAGGGGAACCCATCTCACTGCAAACAAAGGTATGTGTACCCCTTAGGATAATAACCACAGGTACCTTCCAAAGACCAACTGGGGACATGATGGGGATCTCACAGGCATCAGCATCCAGGGTACTCCACCAGTTCCTGGATGCTATGCTACCACATGACAGTGAGCAGATTTTTTCCCCCTCACCCCTGAGGTGAGGCCCAGCAATATGCAACACTTCTACAATATAGCACAGTACCCTGAGGTACTGGGTGCCATAGATTGTACTCATGTACACATCAAGGCATCACCCAGTGAAGAGGGTAGAATCTACATCAACCGCAAGGGGTACCACTTCATCAACTGCCAGGTTGTGTCCAATGCCCAGGACATTATCAATGTGTGTGTGTTGGCAGCCCTAGTAGTTATCGTGACTCCCATATCTGGCGTGCATCACAGCAGTACCAGATGTTTGCTGGGGGGACATCCCCCATGGCCATTTACTGGGGGATGCTAGCAATGCACTAGGACTATGGATGATGACACCCATTAGAAATGCACACACATCCATGGAAGAATACATAATGAGCCCCACACGCACAAACTAGGAACATCATAAAGCATGTGCTTGGGCTTCTGAATTCACTGTTTCAGGGCCTCAGTATATCAGGTAGAATCCTACAGTACTCTCCAGCCACATCTGCACAGACATTCACAGTATGTGCCATGCTACACATTATGATCCTGCAGAAACAACTGAAGCAGGATCAGCAAAGGGAAAGAATACACAGTCCCCCACCAGTGCTTAGGTCACCCCAGCCACACTCACAGGAGGAACTTGGAAGAGGAACCCCTTGATGATGTCCCTGTAGCCAGACGTAGGTGTGCCCAGTATGCCCTGGCTTTGGCTAAGCGACAACACATAGCACATGCTAGGGCCCTAGGGACTAACACTTTACTACAACTCATGTGCATATATTAAACACAATGCCAGGTAACCCACACAACCTGTACCTAACCATGCATTGGCTGTGTACTGCATGCATCAGAGTCAGCCTTGAGCTACAGTTCTGTCAACTGCTGCATTTGCAAAGTAAGTCACTCACCTACACACCACTTGTAAGGAGTACTATAATATGGTATAGTATGTATGAACCTGCTGCGTGTATGCACAGGAATATAGTGGGCTATTTGGTGAGACATAATATCCACATGGGACTACAGATACCCAGTCCAATAGTATGTGTTCTGCAATATTCACTAGGCCTCGTGGTTGGAATATTCACTACTGCAGTCAAGAGAGATGTTAAACTGTGGGGTCACATGATATTTGCACTACTGTCTATGCCAGCAGAGTATGTGCTTTTCTTCCCCCACCTCCAACACATCAGTGCTCCAATACAAATGATGTAACAGTAAGTCAGCAATGGTATATCAGCAGACCAGGCAATCTCAGGGCTGTGAAATAGAACCTGATCACACAGTGTATGTCTAACGTAATGCAGGGATATCATCTTACATATGTATGCTGTTGATTGTGTGATGAAGGATGCATCTCTGTCTGGCAGCCTGTGTGGCTCAGGGGACTAGGGATGTTAGCATGGGTAATGGTGTTGATGGTTCGAATCTGGAAGTAAGCACGGCTTTTGCACGTGAGGTATTAGTTTGTTGGTGTTTTCACAGACTGTCATACCTCTCAATCTGTTAGTGCAAGAAATCTGGACCAAGCCAGGAAGAATGGGGGGACAAACGCCCAGAAATACAGAGAGACACTACAGAGTGTACTGATTAACCTACAAAGTTGCTAGTATGAAATCAAGTCACATTATTACAGAATATATGAAGGATATAAAGTCTGACCTCAAATGTTTATTTGTAGTTAGTATTATTTGACTTCAATATATGACAATTTACCAGAATACCACAAATGTATGGGGAACAGACCAGAAATGTGAGGCAAAATTCTGCATATTCTGTGGAAATCTGTACAGTTGAGAGGTACTTAAGGCTGTCATTCTGTGGGTGGAGTAACAGTATGATCTTCAGTCACATATTAAGTACAGCAGACAGCTGGGGAATGCCGTGGACAATTTGAGGGAAGTGCAGTACTGCAGTAACAGGTGCAGCTGGCAATGTCTGCACCACACAAAATCTCAGACTGGAGTAAGGTAAGTGTGACCTGGGGTCACCTTGTAAGTACTGACAGTCCCAATTGTCATGCTCCTACACTTAGTTAAAATGAGCACAACTCTGTTACCTCTTCATCAAAATGACCTGCAATGTGTATAATACATCTGTACATACAGACATATATGTATACATATCTGTCTGTGCCTATCTCTCACATGATTAGTATATCTATTGCTATGTACTGTCAAATAGATATATACCAATATGACTATGTATATATATATATATTACAATGATATACATACTCTCCACATATAGCTACATAACACACACACACACACACACACACACACACACACACACACACACATATATATATATATATATATATATATATATATATATACAGTATACCATACACACACAGCTACAATGTATCTATTATCCCACATACCCTATTAATGATGAGTAAATCTGCACACACACATCCATATAGTTGCTCAAAGGAACCAAACTAAGGGTGCAACGGTACATAATCCACTCACCTACAGACCCCTGTGCCTGCTGGGTGCTACCATGTAGACAGACACAGGTAAGCAGGTGGTGTAATGTATAATGTTGTCAATGCACGCATGTACCGGGCACAATGTCCCTGGCCACAGGTTTGTCTATTTAACTGCAATCAGCCACATATGGCCATACTGGTAACTGTGCAAACATGCCAAGGATAATAACAGTTATCTCAGTGCTAGGACACTAGATGCAGATAACAGTACAAAGCAATATCACTTTGCAGGCTGCACATGCTGTGCAACAGAAGCCTAGTTTTGTAATCAATAAGTACTGTGCCTGCAATCACACATACAACAGATGTAACCTGTGGCATGTGTGATAAAGGCTCAGAGTGCCAGATGAGCTATAGTGTATAAGACTAGATAGGAAGGGGTTCCAATCTCACTCCAACCTACTTGGTGTGTGTGTGTGTGTGTGTGTGTGTGTGTGTGTGTGTGTGTGTGTGTGTGTGTGTGTGTGTGTGTATCTCCCTGCAACACAATGAGCATGCCCTCATGGGCTATCCAGCTGCAATACATATGCACTTTTTGGCCCTGTAACTAGTTGCTGGCTTCCAAACCACCTTCCTCTACAAGGCCTGATGATGTCATTCACCTTAAGATGCTGTCTGACAGTTTAACATCAGACAAAACGCATGGCACATGCGATAACGACTGTGAGCTATAGTGTATAAGACTAGATAGGTAAGGGTTCTAATCTCACGCCAGCCTACCTGGTGTGTGTGTGTGCATATATCCACCTGCAAGAAAATGGGCATGCCCTCATGGGCTATCCACCTGCAATGGTTATGCACAATTTGGCCCTGTAACTAGCTGCCAGCTTCACAACTGCTCTCCTGTACAAGGCCTGATGGTGTCATCCACCTTAAGACCTCTGGCTGACAGTCTAACATCAGACAAAATCTGTGGTGTGCGATAACTACTGTGAGCTATCGTGCATAAGACTAGATAGGTAGCGGGTCTAATTGCACGCCAAACTTGGTGACTGTGTACATGATTGACAACCTTTGTAATTTAGACATGGTAGTAGGGTTTAGTATTATTTTATTTGTAGCAGGTGATGTGACCCCCCAAATGACTGACCACAACAAGGGCTGCTGATATCAACAAGCATTATATGTTCTAAACTGATAGTACTAGCAGACATGAGGTGTGTTATGTGCATCGGTTACTGTGATCTGTAGTGTGCACCAGTACATAGGTAAGTGTTCTAATCTACATACAGCCAACTTGCACTATGTGTGTGCCTTGGTGTGTCCTGTATGCAGTGAGTGGAAGTGGTGCTAGCCTGAATGTGGCCATGTTTATGTGTGAGGCAGATACAGCATTTTACAACATGTTATGGAGCCATAAGAAATGTGAACTTAATTAGCATAATGGCCATACAGCCCTCACAATCAGAGACATCTTTATACCCAAAGCATCCAAGTAACCCCTGCACGAACGGCATGTGCACGGCCATACACTGTGTCCAACCCAAAAGAATAAAGCCAGCACCCGACTCCTGTGGCATATTCAAAATTTATTGCATAGCAAAAAGACAAGAAGTTTCACAGTACACCAACATGGTTGTACCGGTTTCAGCCAAAGCCTTCTTCAGCAACCAAACTTGATGCAAAAAATATTAGTGCATAACATGCTATCTCATTTTTATCTTGTAGGTTTGGAGCACCCTCTAGTGTATAAAAGAATAATACAAAATTAACAATACACATAATGCAAATACAATTGCCTGAAAATAACTCAAAATAAAATATAAATGTGAATACATAATTTGAATAGGAATGTTTCATAACTGATCATTCAACCCTGGGGAAAAGAGAGCCCCCAATTTAATGATCCACGTTTTTTTTCTTTATTGGTCAAAATTTCATGTAATACATGGGATTGCTTGTTCTGAAGCTTAATATGGTCAATGACCATAAAACTAAAAATACCCGTCGAATGTTTGGAAATATGTTTGTACAAAGAGCTAGAACCCTTTTTGTTCTTGATATCACTCAGGTGTTCCCCGATCCTTACCTTAAAAGGTCCCCTGGGTTGAATGATCAATTATGAAACATTCCTATTCAAATTATATATTCAAATTTATATTTTACTAGCTCTGCCAGGAGTTGCACTGGCACCACCACGCCCAAGGTCAAACACTGTGCTAGTAGCTGATGGTGACTGCTGTCTGCTGGGATCATGTCCCCTACGGGTCCACCCAGGATAACAAGCCCATGGCCTGCCATGTCTTGTTGTGGACAGCACACTCCCCTCTGTAGTGCTGGATGTACTGCCACTACAGGAGTGTGACTGAGAGTAGCCACGTGGACTCTCAGCAGATGGAGTTGTTGACCTACACCCATTGGTCCAACGTCCAACTCCAACGACATGTTCCAGCACAGACAATATGCGGTCCAAGACAGACACTGTCTCAACTCAACATCTGTCCACTGCATCAGTGAACCTATCTAGGGTGTCCCCAGTGTGGTGGAGGCATTCACAGATGTCTGACTGTGTTGTACCCATAACTCTAAGCATATTTCTGGTGTTCCATTCAGAACATGCCTGTGCCTCCATGATGACCCAAAACATACGCCGAGTGACACAGGATTTGACACCTGCAACAGGTGGTGGGTGGACAGTGGTTCTCCTACAAGCACCCCTGTCAATCTATCTGTGTGGGACTTTGCCAGCTCTCTAAATATGGCCAGTGTCTACACTCACTGGAGTCATAGTTGCCACACTTTCCTGTGCAATGTCTCCACCATCTGACTGTCCAATATCTGTGGCTTGTGGGGACTGGGTAGGTGTGGACATACTGACTGCATTGACAATGGGGGCAGAAGAGGGATGTCAACCTCCGGGACAGATTCAGCCCCTGACAACCCCACCTATGCCTCACTGTAGCCACCATTATCATCAGAGTCTGAAGAGACACTGGCATCAGGTTGTGTGTGGGAAGACTCCAACCCCCTCCCCCTGTTCACCTATGAAAACCAAGAGAAAAGCAGTACATTACTACCAGCACTATTAGGTATGGAAAATCCACCAAGAATCATAATAATGAGGATCAGTAACTGCATTACCAGTCTCACATTTTCTCATCTCTACTTTCATGCACAACAGACTTCCTCACAACAAAATATACATTCATTTCAAGGCCTGTATAACAAGCACATCAGGAAAATCAAGTGAAACTTGACCGGTACAATTTACCTTTCAGTTATTCAATATGAAACTATAATTGATAAACCAACACACAAAACCCTATCTTAACAAATATATACAAATACAGGATTCAATGCCTAAGGTAAGTTGCATCAACCTTTCGGTTTTTAAAAGACATGACAGATTAATTGCCTCATGTAAACTAGGAGGCTTATTCGCTGTTGACTATAACTGCAAATGTGTCTCTGTTCATTCAACTACACTCCTGTGATTACCCACTCTAAGAACCTTAGGTAAATGTTCTAGAAAGGAACATACAAACATTCTACTCTGGTTACACACAAACTTAAGTATACACAGGGCATTATTCTGGCCCTTAACTTTAACAGCATATATATGTTCCATAACAAAACAGTATCAAGCTTACCAGGTACAGGACCATGGTCTTGGACAACACCTGACAGACCTGTAAAAAGATGAGTGTGAGGTACTGTTAGTACCACTACATGTTGCAGCACAACAATATAATACTTGCATATATCTCACTTGTATAGTAGCTACTATCTTCCTTGATATATTGGTGACATTCTATGTATGAGTGTACAACTGAGTTTAAACCCCCCCAAAAAAGATAGACATGACACCCACATAAAAGTATTTACAGCCTGACACAATGACTGCTACAGTATTAGAATGGTGACCAAAGTAAGCTTACCTGCCTGCTCCTCTGCTGTGGGCATTGTGGTACCCACCTATACAATGTAGGGTGTGATAGATACCTGGGAGCTGTTGTGTGTTCCTAGGTTCACCAGGAATTCTTCAGTGGCTGAGAGTGGTTGTTCTGCTGCAGGCCCTCCACTGGTGATGGCACTATCCCTGGCTACATCATCTGCCCTTCTTCATGCAGCATTCACTATGTCTGTTGTGTGTTGTTGAACCTGCTCATATGTCCTGTCCTGGTGACAACTGGCATTGACATCCAGGACAAGGGCTGCCCACAATGCAGCCTGCGGTTCTCTGTTATGCCTCTCCCTGTATAGCAGGATGTGATAATGTTGTCTTAGTCCTTCAAGTATAATTTCATTTTCCTCATCTGAGAAGGGGCATGGCATCTATGGTAAATTATTCCTGAAAGACAACAAAAGGGGAACACATTACAGGATCAGATACATGGACATACACTATGTACAGATACAGCAAGGACAAAATGGCCGACACTATCAACCTCTTGCTCACACTTGTCATACCACACGGTGTGACAACATGTGTGGGTACAACAGAGATAGTATCAATACTGTGGTATTTCCCTGTGTGCCATGAGAGATTCTGCTGTATGATAATACACTCAACACTCCAGTCTACTGTGGTGTGTCCCCTAAGGCCAACCACCCAATAATATGTCATAAGACCAGGACCAGACAAATAGTGTGCTATTACAACCATTATAAAGGGACAGTCCAACAACACCAGTGTTTCACAATGACAAAAGACAATGCAACCTTGAAATATTGTATGTCCCCTGTAGATATAAGACTGCTCATTACCACAGGTCTAAGACAGACTTAGTGCTGTAATCCTTATTCTCCATACCTCTATCTGCCCATCTGCATCCTGTTATACACAAAAAAACAGTTACATACCTGGTGGAGTGCAGTACTTTTCATTTGAAATGTGCTACTAGTAATGTTTTGCAAAGGCATGCACTGTGTGAGGAAAGTCACATACAGAATATTTCCCCATAGCCAGCTGCTTGCATTTTTAACATGCTTCTCATTAGCAGGTAATTGCCTCTAAACCAATCTGTTGCTCTGATATGCTAATTGCAGCCAAAAAAAACTGAATTGCACTATCATTAATCAATGACATGCAACCACTGTGCAATATACAAGGCCTTTATGTAGACCAGGACCCCTTTCTTAGCTGTTAAGATGGGACATTACTGGGGTGAGGAGACTACATCATCACTTAGGGTAGGTCTGTAGCAAAAACATTTACAAAGAGCTGTGTGTACCACAGACTGCAGCTGCTGCTGCAGGTAATAGACATAGTCAGAGAGTGTGAACAATTTGGAGGACAACAAGCTGTAGGTGTATCTGTGTCAGCTGTGTCAGCCTTGTTATAGAGGCAGAGCCAGGTTGAGGGTACCCTTTACACTCCAATTAAGGCATGTGTTTAAGGTACGTATGTTAGGCAACTGTGTCAATAACAGAGTACTAGGCGACATATAATAATCCTATACGGATATGGGAAGTGTGTCCCTACCTGCAAGTCTGTGACTTCCAGCACTGAAAAGCAGTTATTTAATTTGCAATGCTTTGTGGAGATATAGAGTGCATGAGTCATTCATTAATTGCTGTCTTCACCCCTAACTGAAATGCAACAGAATACTGGATTTGAACCCAAGACTGTGTGTGGCAAAATATACTGTATGCAAGGCATTTAAAAGACTGTGCTAACAAGTCACTGCTACAGCAGGTGTATTTGCAAGATATATGTGCACACATAGCTGTGACAAACATTTTCTACATCTGTCAGTATGTGCATGGCTTTATAGTGATGTATTTCTGTACCAGAGTCTCAGCTGAACATGTATTTTAATGCCTTATCAGGTGATTTTCTACATGTTGCTGATAAAAGGGCACATTTACCTGCTATCACAGGTCTTAGTTACATCCATTATCACATCTTTGGTTGTCTAGTGGTGTACTATTGCACACTTCCATTTTCTCCATTTCTTTTTATTCCAGTTTGCTCAGTGTGGCCCAGCACACAGCTCTGCTGAAATAAGCCTAATGACTATAACTGGCAATTTCTAAGTTTTGTTTAAACCACCTGTTTGAAGTAAGAGTTGCGTGATGTGGCAGGTTAATGCAGCATGATGTAGGTGTGATGGGCTTGGGTTCGAAGCATGGCAGTGGTGCTTATTTTGTACATGTGTCTTACAATGTTATAAACACATATAGTCATAATAGCTCTATTTAGCTGAGCTTAGTGAAGCTGCATGATGTGATGCATCTTGCAGTGCCACACTAGATAAATGTAAAGAAAAGAAAAAATGGAAGATAGGAAAATGGTGAAATGGGGGCAAGCAGGGGGGAAAACATGGTGAAAAGCAGGGATGGATGTGCAGGAAGGGTATAGGAAAAAAACATAGCTATCCATTTCTTGTACAGCAACAACTGTGCACTTTGACAGAATTTGTAGATGAATTTGGACTTTCAAACCCCAGAGAGAGAAGTGAAGACAATATAACTGCATTGTTAACCCAATTAGACCAAATTACATGTGTCCAGTGGACACGTGTGCAAAGTGGAGAGCTATGTATGGGATAACATTTATTTTTTGGGGGACAGGTGCCCATTTTTTTAAGGCGTGAGTCAAATGTTGGGGAAGGGACAAAGGTACATGTGGGGGAGGTAAGTTGGAGAGGTGATTTGCAAACAGACAAAACAGATAAGACAGCAGACAGGGGAGGTGTGTGAGACATGAGTGGTGTGAACACCTTGGATAGGGAGGGTGTTGGGGAATTCAAGTCCCATGAGCCTCCAGATGGCAGCAGCATGACTCACATCCCCATGCATGGGACTGTTGAGACTGCTCCTTCACTGCCCTTGGGGTGGCAGTGCTGGAGGCTGGGCACTGCAATGAATCTGTGCCACCAGGTTGGCCAGCGTGTCCTCAATCCAGAACAGGCAGCGGTCATAGCCACAGTGGACAATCCTGCACACCAAGACTGGCATCTCAGCCAGAGTGACAACTCCCCCTTCACCACTGCTCCCAGAGGCGGCCAGTCCCCATCCCATGGGGAGGCACTACTTGACACTGCAGGTATTGCAGGGGCAGCTGCAGGGCCACCACCAGTCTGGAGCCCAGATGTGCTGGGAGCCAGTGCCACTGCCAGTTGAAGCAAGGTAAGGGATCAGCCGGAACTGGCCTACCTTGATGTGCTGTGGTAATTTAGGTATAGTAATAAGTTGGGGTTAGTTATAAACAAATAATTGTTACTATTAACAGCATGGAACATCATATTAATTAACCCAGATACATAGCAATGTATATTATGCATGACACAACATGAAATAACAGAACAGTCAGCATATTAACAGCATGCTGGTAAAAGTTAAAGCATAAGGGCAACTATATTGTTAATTTTGCAAGATATGAAAGTATAATAATGCATAAGAATAATATACCACATTTCCCATAATATAGTTAATTTAACAATATATGCTGGTTGTTGTGTCTTTCGGCTTTTCCCGGTTAGGGGTTGCCACAGCAGAACTTTGGTCTGCTAATGATTGGCAGTAGAATTTTACGTGCTGAGTTGCCAGCCCTGATGCACAACCTTCAACGAAGGTATGCCCATTCACGCATGTCTCCACACAGAAGACGCTCTAGCTGAGAATCGAACAGGACAATGTCTTACTGTGAGGTGACAATGCTACCACATCACCACCACTTCAGTAGTAAACCATAATAATATATAACAATATTAAATACATCCACATAGGGGGTGGGGAGAGATAGAAAAACAGTCCATTAGTGACATTGCAGATTATATCCCTGAAAATAGTGGTAACATTAACTCTACAGGTGTGTATTATCGGTTTTGTGTACAGTGACTACAAGTCTGCTATAGGTGATGTAGCATGTACATACCTCTCAAGCTGTTTCATGGGACAGTATGGGCCAAGCAATAACAAATGCAGGTACACAACTAGACAGAACACTTAAGCATCATGTGGACTTATATAACTGCCAAGGTGTTCTATAAGCAGATTTGGTAATACTTTGCATTCCAGGTATTCATTTCTGTGGTAATCCTATGACAGATGGATTACACAATATTAATTACAGTACAAGAAATCATGACACTTGAGAGGAATGTTTGTGTACAGTTCATAAACTAGACAGCTGTCATGCCTTAGTTGCCAGGCATGGGAATAGAACCCAATATCTGTGACTGCAGGGGACATCTTCAAATAATGTAATAACTGACTGAAGCAGCAAAGTACAGAGATGCAAGGAATGCAGCCATATTGGAAGTAGACAGATTTATTTATGAGTCAACAATGCTGGTGAACACATTGTTCTTATTGATTTTAAAACTCTGTGAAATCTAAACACAATATCTGACCATAGCATGGACTACCTCACTCATATACTTTTCTTCCTGGAGAGAGAGAAAATGTGAGCATTACATGACTGATAGTGGGCTGGAGATAACCTTGAACCATACTATGAGTTAAGCAATACAAGTTACAGGACATTTGTTTTGCATGCTAGAACTATGACAGTATTATACTTGACTGCACTGACAGTACAACACACACACACATGGAATACAACCATACTGCATATATTAAAACAACTTTATTTCAGTATAAACAATGCTGGTGAACATTTTGTTTTGTTATTGCTTTGAAATATCTGTGAAGTACACACCCAGTATCTGCCCATGGAGTGGGCTACCTCACCCATATACCTTTATTACCTGAAGAAGGAGGAACAGAAAGCATTATGTGACTGATATTGGCCTGGAGACAGCCTTGGACAGTACTATGAGTTAAGCAATACAGTTTGCAGGCCATCAGTTTGGCATTCTACAGCTATTACAGTGTTACACTTGACTGCAGCAACCTTACCACAGACAATCAATGCATACAGCTCTGCTGCCCTGGTTATAACAACACAGTCCTGCTGAACACCACTTTGCTTCCTGTTATTGGTATTGTTTATTGTTTATTGAACTTCAGTCATTATTGTTCATGTATTGCACTATAACTCTAATTGCCCATTTATTGCACTGGAGTTCTACTTGCCCATTTATTGCACTACAGTTTTTCTCATGTATACTTTATTGCAGTGCATGCTTTACTCTTAGTTGCTCATTGCACTACAGTTAGCATACTAAATCCATACTTACCATGCTCATGGCACAACCTGGCCAGGCACTCAGTATGGGACTTGACATTGCAAGCCCTCTCAGCTGCAGCTGTTGAGAGAGAAGCATACCATCATGAGTACCAGTTTTTCAGACATTCAGCTGGAATAGAGATAAAACAGAGAAATACATACTTACATATTTGTGGGGCATTACCTGCTCTTGCCTCTTGGACCCAGACATCCAAGGTTCCCCACTTTCTCTTTTTCAGGTCAGCATAATGGTGACAACACCACTCACCTGTGCAGGGGATACCAGTAACACTGGTGAGTTCCCTGGAGAAATGGTCCCAGGTCTCCTCCTTACACTCTGAGCCCTGGAATCTGTCCTGCATCAGCCATGGTTCTTGGTTTTTAACAAAGAGCCCAACCATGACCCTGGATTCCTGAATGCCCCACCTCTGCACCAGAAAGTGCACACCTTCGCCAACACTGCCAGCCATACCAACAGTTGATTGAACTACAATGAATGATGCAGAATTCCTGCCTATTGATCTTAATATAGGCTGTTTTCCTGCCCTTACACTTCATTGAACAACACTCAAAAAAGCACTGGGTTGCTTAGCAATGCGCAAACTAGCTAAGCGAAGCCAAGCAGTATGAAAACTTGCAGAACCGTAGTTTTAGCAGGGCTTAGAACTGTGAAACATTGGTAGCTGTTAGCATGTTCATGAACTGCTTAGCATGAATGAGCAGTGCTTAGCAAAGCACAGCAATGCCAAAATTCACAATAGTTTAATGAAAATAAAGAAAAATAGTACATTCATGTACATATATATTCTGCCTGTTACACATAAGACAGTAACTCTACCCATGTAGCTAGTTGAATGTTATGAAAACTAGTATACCTTCACATATACTACTAGGCTACCTGTTTGGATTGCTGAGCACCACGCCTCACAAACATGCTTAAACACATGTATAAATAAATAATTAATTACATCCAGTTTCTATTTTTTGATGTCTTGCAGGTGTTGGCTATGTATGCATAAGCTCTGCTCAGCTTTGCTGCGCTTCGCGCTGTGCCACACAAATGGCAATTTTTTAAAAAAATTGAATTATGATAATTAATTACATCCAGTTTCTACTTTTAGATGCCTGGCAGGTGTCAGCTGTATATATGTGAGCACAGCTTGGTATTGCTGTGCTCCCTGCTGCACCACACAAACATGCAAATAAAACAAAAAATAAATAAAAAAATAAAATCATAAAACATCATAAAAATGATATATTATACATTTGACACACTTCACAACATTACAACAGTGGTGGGGAACATTACAGGGGAAACTCACACTCATCTGCAGTCATGCATAGCTGTTACATCTCTTCCTACACTGATTCAGTATCCCTGTTCCTTAGCTCTCCCTCAGCAGCAAGCCATCATTAATATACATGGTGCTTTGCCGAGGGGGAACCGTGGCCATGCACATGGATAAATTCCATGTGGGCTCTACACTGTGCCTACACAGATTTTATTAAATCTTGGGGATAGTCTTTTTTAAGTGTTATACCTTTAAATATTGCTTAGGTTGCAACAAGTTTTCTATTTAAATAATTATTGGCCATGTGATTAATTGTAACTATATAAACCTGTAGATGTGGGTAGGACTTCCTTTTGTTGTTCTGATGAAGTCCTGTTATTGTATTCAGGAGGGATGAATAGCTTTTCAGCTTAAAAATGAAGAAATAAGAAGTTTTTGTATTAGTCAATAAAGGATTTTTTTTTATCAGTGAGCTCCAGTGGTTCGCTGCATTCATTCCTTCAGCACTGGTGCAAGTTTTGAGTTTGTTGAGTCTAGTTTTCTATGCACCAGTGCCTACTGTGTGAAGATTTATTAAATGCTGCACATAATGGTCGATTTATATGGCAGCATGCCAATGTGGAGCATTTTATGTACAAAGAATATTACTTTTGTGGAAACAGAGAATTTCTCCCACATTAGTTATATAAGATATAAGAGAAAGAGGAGTGTTCTCCACAAACAATTAAATAAAAATTCTGAGGCTATTTATATCTTTATAGGTACTGACAAGTTAGCAAAAGCAAGTATCAGGTTAAAGTGCAGAAATACAAAATTTTGAATTTTGAAGAACATTTGTGGGTGGAGACTTAATTTAGAAGCAACTAAAATTGTGAGATTGAATGAGTTTACATAATGTAGATTAAATATTTGTAATTGACTAATAGTTTACACAAGCATTTGAAAACACTAGAGAACAGTATAATATAAAGAAGATGGGTTCATTAAAGCATTGAAATATTTAAATCAGTTATATATTTATTATTTGTTATCGTGATTTATTAAAGTAATGTCAAATGATTTGACTTGATACTAATAAAAAAATCAATTAATGAACTTATCTCTTTTATAAAATGTTATTATAGCATTTAAGATATAGTTCACTGTCTATTAATGCTTGGTTGGTTCTATGATCATCACAGTTATAGATGGAACATAAAAAAGTTAACAACACCGGTTAATAATTTTATTAGATTTGAAACTGGTTATATAAGTTAGTCAGCAATGATTTTAGGATATACTTTGCTATCTAGGAAGCTGTGAGTGAAGAAGTCATGTGACTGTGTAATGTGAAATGGCTTATTTATATGGTATTTTGAATCTTAGTATGACAAAGCATTGAAAAAGACAGGTTCAGGGGAAAATGCTGTCTGTTTTTTCTTTTGTTATTTCTCCTTAATAAAGTTTGCCTATACATGAAGTGATATATATATATATATATATATATATATATATATATATATATATATATATATATATATATATATATATATGGATCCCATTCTCTTAATCGACAACATAGTTTGTCGAGTAACAGAAGATCAAACCCACTTCAGCGAAAGTGCACAATATCGAAGTGCACTTTTGCATAAGCCGGTTACAGTGGGGATAAGGAAACATATCCTTTTTCCCACTGTAGTGCGATCTTGGAGTTGGTATATTTAAGTAGGCGGGTGTGGGGGGCATAGCCCCTATAGAATGCAGGGGCTTGCCCCCCTGCATAAACAGTTTCAATTTAAATTTTTGTTTTTTGACAATGCTTTTCAGCTAAAAGTACACGATGTGCACTTTCGCTGTAGTGGGTTAGATCTTCTGTTACTCGACAAAACTGTGTTGTCAATTAAGAGAAGTAGACCTATCTATCTATCTATATATATATATATATATATATATAATATCTATATATATATATATATATATATATATATGTCTGTGTGTGTAGCTCCCACTGTATTTCATGTAGAAGTAATAGACTGTAGTTTTTCATTACACCACAAAGTGTCAGGAATATAAAAGACAATTTCTAAAGTGAAAGAAGAGCTGACTGGAACACTAACTGATGGAGGGAAGACTGAAACACATAGCTGAAGGGAAAAGTGCCTTGCAGCATGACTGAATTTTCTTTACTAGTGCTTTGAGACAGGGAAGTGAAGTAGCAGATTGTGTTTGTCTCTGGCTGAAATCCTGGATGATGGTATTTTGTGGAATCAGAAGAGAAGTCTGAAACCAGTAGCTCCACACCTGCTATGATTCAGCAAGAAAAGGAGTTCCCTTGGACCTAGTACCAAGAAGCCATACATGATTACTAGAGTTCTGGTAGGTGACTTTCTACTTTTCTCATCAGAGAAACCATGGTGCCTGGTCACTAGGATATTCTCAACAGAGTGCTGAGAGGCTCTGGCCATCATTTTTATATTTTTATAAGATTATTGTTTCCCTCCCCCATAAATGCTTTGTGGATTACAAATAACTGGGATCCATATGAGCTCCAACTTGGGCCCCGTCATGCCAGCAGCAAGACTGTAAATAGTCACTGACCAGTGAACAGGGTATAATAGAGTGTTTCATAGTTGGTCTGTTTAGAATTGATCAAGGGGTAGAGGGTGTTAGTACTGCTCAATGACATTGCATTTTCTCATATTTGTATTATTGCATTATAAATCCTCATTGTTCAATGACCTTGCATTTTGCTCGTGTTAGTACTGCTGTTTTCAAGAATTTTGCTTCTCAATGACATTGCATTTTCTCACATCTGTATTGTTGTATTATGACTCTTTTATTGCTTAATGACATTGCATTTTTTCCCGTGTTTGTATTGCTGCATTATAAAGTTTTACTGCTCATTGATGCCTTCTTTGTGCATGTTTGAATGTCAAGACTTTCTTCTGTTGAGTTCTGGGGAAGAGGGTGAATGTATGCTTTTATTGCATGCATATCTCACTTTGATTTATTGCTAACTGGTGCACTGTTGAAATAATTTATTTATGGTTGTGCTATTGCCTTTTTAAACTAGATGTGTCACCTAGAATAAAATCTCTCCCTCTTGCCACCTTGGTGTTTTGGGCCTATAGGGGTGTCACCAGAGTCAGGTAGGAAGAAACCCATATCTCTTCAGCTACACCTGTGAGTGCGCTACATTTGGGGGCTTGCCCGGGATTGCCTGTACTGCCTTGGACTCCACCCTATTCTCCTGTACATGTGGAAAGCAAGTCCAGCAGAAACATGGACCCAGAAGCTGCAGTTTCACTACCCATAAATACTATAGGGCCTGAAGTTTTGAATACTTTGGGAAGTATTGTTGAAAAATGCTTAAAGCCTATACAGCCATTCACTGAGTTTGACTACCACAAATTGTGTGTCTTTTCTGGCAAACAACCCACACCTCAGGGAGAGGAAGATTTTGAATCCTGGATGGATCAAGCCTCACAAGCCATAGAGGAGTAGGATATCCCAGAATCTCAGAAGAAGCAGCAGATATCTGAAAGTCTAAAGGGATTAGCTGTGGATACCATACGCAACCTAAGGATGGATAAGCAAGCTTGCATAGCCAAGGATTATTCAGGAGTACTACAGGATGTGTTTGGAAGGACAGAGAGGGCTGCTGACCTACTGTATCAGTTTGAACATACATACCAAGAAGTTGGTGAGAAACTATCTGATTACATTAAGTGATTAGATAAAATGCTCTGCCAGATCATCTTAAAGAAGGGAGTGGATCTGAAAGTAGCTGACCAAGTATGGATCAGACAAATTTTACAGGGAGCTCAAGCTATGGACCTCATTGTGTGGAAACTGAGGATGAGAAATAGGGAAGAGACTCTAACTTATTCTCAGTTGGTAAAAAAGGTGAGGGAAGAGGAAGCCCTGTTGGAAGCCAAATCTCAGTGTTCAACAGCAACTAAAACAGTGAGTGAACACCAGCAGGAGCCTATAGCTGTGCTCACTACTCAAACAGGAGTCATGGCCCAGAGTGTCCGCAATGTAGAGGTGTCAGAATTGCAGATGCAGGTGTCTTCCCTGACTGACACCATAGCTCAAGTCACTGAGACAGTTGCAGAATTGCAGAAAGCCATGGTAACTTGAGCTGAAGGGAGGAATACATCAGCTAGAACCTCCATGAAAGGCCTCAGGGAAGAACCGAATCAACCAATGCTCAGAGTTCCTACTGGACTTTGTTTTCGCTGTGGAGATACAGGACATATAAGGCAACAGTGTCCTAATGCAGTGAATTTGAAAAGAGAGAACAAACTATTATTGGCTAGTACAATGCAGGGAAACTTCAAAGGGCCTCAGTGAAGGAGACAGCTGACTGCCCAGTTACAAAGACCTCCATAAAATCTAACATCAAGAGACAGCATCCTGGATCTCCTTTCCACACTAACTTTTGTAATAGGGGAGAGAAACTACCTACTATGCACACTTCTAGCTCATCTGAGGTGAGCAACTGAATTGGAAGGCCATCTCAGCCAAAATCTCAGCATCTGAAACCACAAAGCATTACTAAGCAAGAGTCTTATCCGTTAAAATGGCGAGGTCAACCGGTGGTACCTCAACCACATGCTGACTGCCGTACAGCTGAACAACACTGCAAACAGAAACTACCCAAGGGCCTACTGGGACCGTCCCCTGTCGTGTCAGTAAAAATAGAAGGAGTGTATAGTAAAGCACTGTTGGATACTGGTGCACAAATCACCATTCTGTACAGAAACGTCTACCAAAAATACTTAAAGCATTTGCCACTTGAAAAGTTAGAAGATTTGGAGATTTGGGGACTAAGACACAAAGTTACATTATGATAGCTATGTCTCACTTAGGTTAGAATTTTCCACTTCAGTTGTTGGGTCAACAGAAGTTTTTGAAACACTCGCGGTTGTGTGCCCCAGGCCAAATAAGAAAGGATTCAGCATCTATTTTAGTGGGGACAAATACTGACATTGTCAGAAGAATGCTAATGCCTCAGTTGACCCAGGAACACCCAACACTACATCCTCTCCTGAGACCAATTTTCTGTGCCATTCAAAGGGAGAAGGGTAGTAAGAAAGATGAAATTGGTCATGTGTGGACCCTGTCTGGGAAAGAGCATATAATTCATCCTGATCAGGTCACCTGCTTGAGAGCCAGAGTGAGGATGTGTGGACAAACAGTTTCCTCTCATCTCATGATGGAAACAGATCCAGAAAGTGACTTGCCACCGGGGCTGGAACAAGTCCCAGAAGTCTGGCCTGTGGACAACTTAAAGCATCCTTATGACACTTTGCCTTTGGGGTTGAAAAATAAAGGAAGTACTCCCATTGTCCTGCATTCACAAGTGCATTTGAGAAATGTTTATGCTGCCACTCCCTTACCTGCTTCTGTGTTGACAAGGAATGAGAGCAGAGCCAATGAGTTGAAGCTGGAAGATATTGAGATAGGGGGTGGTCTCTTGCTCCCTGAGTGGCTAACCAGAGTTAAAGAGCTACTAATGAAAAAAGAAAAATTGTTTTTCTACTAGTGAACTAGATGTGGGCCGTGCAAAAGGAGCAGAATACTGAATAAGAGTAAAAGAGGACTGGCTTTTCAGAGAATGTTCCAGAAGTGTAGCCCCAGGAGACCTGGAGGACTTAAGAAAACATTTGGAAGAACTAAAAGCCGCAGGCATAATTTAAAAGTCAAGAAATCCATATGCCTCTCCCATTGTCATTGTCAGGAAAAAGAATGGGTCAATTCACATGTGTGTTGACTATCGTACTCTGAATCAGCGAACCATTCCAGACCAGTACACAACTCCCCGGATTGAAGATGCTCTAAATTGCCTAGTGGAGAGTAAGTGGTTCAGTGTGCAAGACTTAAGGAGTGGATACTATCAAATCCCTATGCACCCAGAAGATAAAGAGAAGACTGCTTTCATCACCCCTTTGTGATTTTTTTGAGTTTGATCATTTACCTCAAGGTTTATCAAATGCACCGACAACTTTCCAGAGAATCATGGAAAGAACAGTTGAAGACATGCATCTCCTGGAAGTCTTAGTCTACCTGGATGACATCATTGTCTTTGGGAGGACCCTAGAGGAGCATGAAGAAAGACTGATGAAGGTATTGGACAGGATTGAGAAGGAAGGCCTGAAGTTGTCATTGGACAAATGCAAGTTCTTCAAACCTTCAGTGACCTATGTGGGACACTTAGCGTCTGCAAAAGGAATATCCACAGATCCCAGCAAAGTTGAAGCAGTGACATCTTGGCCCAGACCCAAAACTATCACAGAGCTGTGATCTTTCCTGGGGTTCTGCAGTTACTATAGAAAGTTAGTGGCAGGATGTTTAAAGATAGTAAGACCCCTCAACCATTTGCTTCGAAATGATGAGAAAGCAAATGAAACAGATGAAGATATCCTTGTGAAAAAGCCTAAGGGATCAAGAGGTTCTAAAGAACTCATCAAGAGTCGTTGGGCTCCTGAGTGCGAAGAGTCATTTGAACAGGTTAAGTATTGCCTCACACATGCTCCTGTGCTGGCATATACTGACTCAACAAAGCCATACACTTTACATGTGGATGCTAGCAGGGATGGCTTAGGAGGAGTCTTTTACCAGGAGTATGACAAGAAGCTGAGACCTGTGGCTTTTATCAGTCGGAGTTTATCCCCCACAGAAAGAAACTATCCTGCACACAAGTTGGAATTCCTTGCCTTAAAGTCGGAGGTAGTGGACAAACTGCATGACTATCTCTATGGGGCTGAATTTGAAGTGCAGACTGACAACAATCCTCTCACATACATCCAGACCACTGCAAAGCTAGATTCTCCTGGTCACAGATGGATGACAGCTCTATGCAACTATAATTTTAGTTTGAAATACCACCCAAGACACGTAAATGGAGATGCTGATGGTCTGTCCAGAAGATCTCAGGGAGATTTACACCCCGACGATGAATGGGTGGAAATTCCAGCAACAGGGGTGAGAGCTATGTGTCTGATTTCAACCTGTTATCAACACACTGAATGTTGGGCCCAGACGTTGGGTCTGTCTGCAACAAGCATACCCCAAGCTTACTGTAATCTGGTCACTTTGCAGGCTTCATCGCTACCAGCTTTGAGTAACAGTGACCTCAGGAGAGATCAAAGAGAAGACCCCTTAGGTCAGCTGGTGGCAGCTGCTTTAGAGAAGAAACAAGTTAATATGCTTTGCATGGATATTTATCCTCTGGCAAGACTTTTGGCCAATGAATGGGACAGACTCCAGATACAGAATGGACTAGTGTATAGGAGATCTCCTAATGCACTCAGCAGTGAAAAAATGGCAATTGTTGCTTCCTCAGAAGTATAGAGAACTAGTACTCCGGTCATTGCATGATGAACATGGTCATCTTGGTTATGACAGAACTATGGGTCTGGTATGAGACAGGTTCTACTGGCCATGCATGAAGCAAGATGTTGAGGATTATTGTCGTACATGTCTTCATTGCATTCAGAGAAAGACTCTGCTGACCAGAGCTGCCTCATTGGGTCAAATGGAATGTAGTGGACCCATGGAACTGGTCTGTATAGATTTTCTGTGCATTGAACTGCATGAAGGTGGGATCAGTAATGTGCTGGTGGTGACAGACCACTATACCAGGTACGCTCAAGCGTTTCCCACTCATGATCAGAAAGCTATTACAGTGGCAAAACTACTAGTTGAGAAGTTCTTTGTACACTATGGCCTGCCAAAAAGGATACACTCTGATCAAGGAAGTGATTTTTGAGAGCAAGCTTGTCCATGAACTACTCAATCTGTTGGGAGTCCAAAAAAGCTGCACCACTCCTTATCTTCCTCAAGGGGATCCTCAGCCTGAACGTTTTAACAGATCTTTACTAGACATGTTGGGGACACTATCTGCTGAGAAGAAGAGTCAATGGAGTAGACATGCAGCCACAGTGGTGCATGCTTACAACAGTACTAAAAATGATGCTACAGGATTCTCGCCTTACTTCCTAATGTTTGGAAGAGAATCTCATCTTCCTGTTGATGTCACCTTTGGAGACACAGCTGATGATACACCAGTGCCATCTCATAGCAGTTATGTGGAGAAACTAAAGAAGAACCTCAGACAGGCTTATGAGCTTGCTGAAAAATAAACAGGACAAAGACATCAGTGAAAAAGGCTCACTGACAAAAAAGTAAAGATGCATGATTTGCAGCCAGGGGACAGAGTTCTTTTGAGAAATTTGGGACTACAAGGAATTCATAAACTAGCTGACCACTGGGGATCTGAGATTCACATAATTTGTTCTCAGTTACCTAAAATCCCTGTATACCAAGTTTGCCCTGAGGGGAAAGAAGGACCCATTAATACCTGGCACTGAAACAACTTAATGCCTTTGGCAAAATCAATGAGACTTATGAATCTGGAACCCAGAATGGCTCAGCAGAAGCCTAACTCAAGGCAATCCAGAAGGCTTAGGCAGAGAGTAGCTATCCTCTCCAATAGTCAAGAGCCTATGCTTCCTCCTGCTGAAGGAGAGGAGGATTGTGATGATGACTGGGGTTTCAGTGATTTTTTTATGAGGATTTTCAAGGCCCCGTGGGCTGTAATCTCAATGTAAATGCATCAGAATTCGTCCCTTGTCATTTTGAGCAGCCCAGACCTAACAATAGACTAAGTAATGTTTCTGTGCCTCTTGCAGAACCCAATACCGATGGAGGCCCTGCTATGCAAACTTCAGAAAATAGTGCTTAGGACAGTCATACTGTTATGGAAAACGAAAGTGAAGTTATACAAGAGGAGATCTTAGAAGTAGACAATATGCATACTGAAGAACTAGACATTGAATATGATGTGAGTGACAAACCTTCCAAGCAAAATTCCTTAGCTGTCTCTTCTGAACCAAAACTCCAGAGACTGATTTGACCCCCCAGAGACTTACCTATAACAGTTTGGGACATAGTACACAGGAACCTATGACCACAGCTCATCAGAGGGTCTGTGCTCATAATCCATATGCCTCCTACTCCAGTGGTGACACCCCACCCCAAGTTAAGCATCGGGCTGATTACCCTTGGTGGAACGTACCTTTTGAATGCAAAAATATTGTTCAGTTGATGGTGCATTAGCGTTTGTAAATATTTTCTACTAATCTACCTTTGACTTGCGGGGAACC
Source organism: Protopterus annectens (assembly GCF_019279795.1). NCBI lineage: Eukaryota > Metazoa > Chordata > Ceratodontiformes > Protopteridae > Protopterus > Protopterus annectens. The sequence goes on along the minus strand of NC_056731.1, from coordinate 1,673,863,082 downwards.
CAAGATTTTCAAGTGGGGGGAGAGCGTAGCTCCCACTGTATTTCATGTAGAAATAATAGACTGTAGTTTTCCATTACACCACAAGGTGGAGCTCCCTTTCAGGAATATAAAAGACAATTTCGAAAGTGAAAGAAGAGCTGACTGGAGCACTAACTGAAGGAAGGAAGACTGAAACATGTAGCTGAAGGGAAAAGGGCCTTGCAGTATGACTGGATTTTCTTTTCTATTGCTTTGGGATAGGGAAGTGAAGTAGCAGATTGTGTCTGTCTCTGGCTGAAATCCTGGATGATGGTATTTTGTGGAATCAGGATAGAAGTCTGAAACCAGTAGTTCCACACCTGCTATGATTCAGCAAGAAAAGGAGTTCCCTTGGGCCTAGTACCAAGAAGCCATAGATGATTACCAGAGTTCTGGTAGGTGACTTTCTATTTTCCCATCAGAGGAACTACAGTACCTGGTCACTAGGATATTCTTGATGGAGTGGTAAGAGGCTCTGGCTGTCATATTTATATTTTTATAAGATTGTGGTCCCCCCCAAATACTTTGTGGATTACAAATAACTGGGATCCATATGAGCTCCAACTTGGGCCCCATCATGCCGGCAGCAAGACTGTAAATAGTCACTGGCCAGTGAACAGGGTATAATAGAGTGTTTTATAGTTGGTGCATTTAGAATTGATCAAGGGGGTAGAGGGTGTTAGAACTGCTGAATGACATTGCATTTTCTCATATTTGTATTGTCGCATTATAAATCCTCATTGTTCAATAACATTGCATTTTGCTCATGTTAGTACTGCTGTCTTCAAGAATTTTGCTTCTCAATGACATTGCATTTTCTCATACCTGTATTGTTGTATTATGACTCTTTTGTTGCTTAATGATATTGCATTTTTCCCCATGTTTCTATTGCTGCATTATAAAGTTTTACTGCTCATTGATATTGCCTTCTTTGAGCATGTTTGAATGTCAATACTTTCTTCTGTTGAGTTCTGGGGAAAAGGGTGAATGTATGTTTTTACTGCATGCATATCTCATCTTGCTTTATTGCTAACTGGTGCACTGTTGAAATAATTTGTTTATGGTTGTGCTATTGCCTTTTTAAACTAGATGTGTCACCTAGAATAAAATCTGTCCCTCTTGCCACCTTGGTGTGTTGGGCCTATAGGAGTGTCACCAGAGTCAGGTAGGAAGGAACCCATATCACTTCAGCTACAACTGTGAGTGTGCTACATATACATATCATATAGACAGATAGATGCAGCGATATATAGAGATATATAGCTATATGGCACAGGTCAGTATAGATAATCAGATTAACCATGCTATACCAGAAGTCTTTCCTGTCTTTCTTGCCTTTTGTAGCAGATAGCCTGGTGGACTGCTTGCTGTCCCTGAATTGAAAGACTAAAGGGCAGATCAGCAAGCAGACACAGGTGCAATTGATGCATACTGAACAGCAGTGAGAAGCTACAGACCCACAAATAAGGACTGGACAGCAGAATTTTTATATTGTCTGCACAGCCCTACTACAAAATGGCAATGTGAAGTACTACACTAATTGTTACTGTGTCACAATAATATATGTTCCACCAACAACATCCATAGCACAGATATAGTCATCCACAGTAACTGACTTGACATGTCTTGGTATCTTTCAGAAGGAGCAGCAATATTTAAGAACACTGTGGTGAATAGCAATAACAATGCACTGTAAAGTTATGTATTAAAATAAATACCAGTGTCAAATGCTTAGTATAACATTCAGAGCATCACTTTCTAACCTATATTTTATAAAGCCAGAGGCAGTACTGCAGGACGTCCTACAGTGCCTCACTGAAAACCACTTTTGTGGATCTATGTAGCACTGATAGAGACCTCTGCCAGTTTATAGCAGGCATCTACTTTCCTAAATAGAACTATACAGGTTCAAACTCCCAGCAGGTGGACCTGGAGCATGCTGTGCAAAAGTTAAAGTATAATTTTGCTCTCCTTAACATGCCAAGGAGACTTTCTCCATGGGCACTAGCACAAGTAGTAGTCACTCAAAATCCTTAGCAAATGAGAAAAATTCCAGGCTGTGATTCAGACAGGATGTGTGATTTGTGAATTACAAGCAATGCAGAATACTTTTGCTCCAAAGCATGACACTCATAGACATATTGGAGTCCTGCATGTGCCAAAGCCCATCGTACATATTTCCTGTCAATGGAACTCACACAATGCCCCCCACTTAGAAACAGCACTCCCCATTTCCTAAACACACAGCACAGTCTAAAACATATTTAACGTCCTTCCATGTTAACAGCTGCTTCAACTCTTTTTTTTTTTAAAACACCAGTGACAACTTAGTCTGTCATGTTTATTTCTTCAGTAATTCTCTATGTCTGTCTTTATTTGCATCTCTCCCTCTCATCTTGTCATATCAGTTCTCTGCATCTGGCCTTTCCCAGCCTACCTGTCTCTCTGTTTCTTGATGTGAACTTGTCTGCATTATTCTAGAAGATTTTATCTATTCTCTTCTTCTTTTCTTATTTATTGTGTTTGTTTTTTAATACATTACTTCATCTAAGTACCATCTGCATGTTTTAGATTTTTATATTTATTAACATTTTAATCTCAAATAAATATTTTATCATACTGTTTTGCATTGTATTCATGTATTTTGGTAAAGGAAATATGTTTGAGGTCCCACTAGCTTAATCTCCTGCAAGCCCATCAGCACACATGGTGGGGGGTACTTAGAATTCAGCCTGCAATCACATGAATACAGTTATATTTCCACAGTTAATATATGGGCAAAATGTTGCATGCACAGTAGGCGGAAGATATAAAAGTTCACATTTTTGCCTGGTTTGAAGATGACAAAGTTCAAGTTTTTCCCCTTGGTTGTACAAGCCATATACATTTAGAGCTTTTTTTTTCATATTTAAATAAACTATTAATTGCAAACACATAAATCGTCCCTGCAACCTAAGGTAACAGAATACTGTATACAGTGGATATAAAAAGTTTACACACCCCTGTTAAATGCCACAATAAATCATTTCAAAACTTTTCCCACCTTTAATGTGACCTATAACCTGTACAATTCAATTGAAAAAACAAACAAATCTGTTAGGGGAAAAAATATAAAAAAATAAAAGAAATACAATACGCTGGTTGCATAAGTGTGCACACCCTTAAACTAATACTTTGTTGTGTGTGCCCTCCCTTAAACTAATACTTTGTTGAAGCACCTCAGTCTTCTTGGGTAGGAGTCTATCAGCATGGCACATCTTGACTTGACAATATTTGTCCACTCTTCCTTGTAAAAGTGCTCCAAATCTGTCAGACTGCGAAGGCATCTCTTGTGAAAAAGCCCACTTCAGGTCACCCCACAGATTTTCTGTTGGATTTAGGTCTGGGCTCTGAGCGAGCCATTCCAAAACTTTAATTTTCTTCTGGTGAAGCCATTCTTTTGTTGATTTGGATGTATGCTTGGGGTCATTGTTGTGTTGAAAAGTGAACTTCCTCTTCATCTTCATCTTTCTAGCAGATGTCTGAAGGCTTTGGGCCAAAAGTGACTGATATTTGAAACTGTTCACAGTTCCTTCAATCTTGACTAAACCCCCAGTTCCAGATGAAGAAAAGCAACCCCAAAGCATGATACTGCCACCACCATGCTTCACCATGGGGATGGTGTTCTTTTGATGATGCAAAGTGTTGTTTTTGTGCCAAACACAACTTTTGGAATTGTGGCCAAAAAGGTCAACCTTGGTCTCATCAGACCATAACACATTTTCCCACATCCTTTTGGGAGACTTGTTGTATTGTTTTGTAAATTTTATCCAGGCCTGGATGTTTTTCTGTGTAAGAAAAGGCTTTCCTCTTGCAACCCTACCCCATAGTCCAGACATATGGAGAACATGGGAGATCGTTGTCACATGTAGTACACAACCAGTACTTGGCAGAAATTCCTGTATCTCCTTCAGTGTTGCTGTAGGTCTCTTGGCAGCCTCCCTGACCAGTTTTTATTTTGTCTTTTCATCAATTTTGGAAGGACACTCAGTTCTTTGCAATGTCATTATTGTTCCATATTTTCTCCACTTTTTGATGACTGTCTTTACTGTGTTCCATGGTATAGCCAATGCTGTGGAAATTTTTTTGTACCCTTCTCTTGCCTGATACCTTTCAACAATGAGATCCCTTTGATGCTTAGTAAGCTCTCCGTGAACCATGGCTTTTGCTGTATCAGGCAACTGAGTAAATGTCAGGAAAATCTTACTAGGTCAGCTGAACTTTATTTGTGGTTAATCAGAGTCTCTTTAAGTGATGGCAGGTGTGTACACAAGAAGACTGAATGCTGTAATTAAATCAAAAGGTGCTTCAACAAAGTATTAGTTTAAGGGTGTGCACACACAACAAAGTATTAGTTTAAGGGAGTGCACACTTATGCAACCAGCGTATTGTACGTTTTTTTATTTTTTATATTTTCCCCTAACAAATTTGTTTGTTTTTCAATTGAATTGTACAGGTTATAAATCACATTAAAGGTGGGAAAAGTTTTGAAATGATTTATTGTGGTCTAATTTTTTTATATCACAAAATCCTGGCATTTTTAACAGGGGTGTGTAAACTTTTTATATCCACTGTATGTAAGTAATATCTTTTTGGCTTTGTTGGAGCAACATTTTTAGTGCACCTAAACTGTTCACTGATGTTACATTCAACAGAGAAATTATGCTGATAAGGATGACAACAGTGGAAGGTATTCAGAAACAAACAGTGCAAAGGGTTAAGAGAAATAGCATAATGAGTTCTGGTGCATAGGTAGGATGCACAGATGCTGCATTCATAAGAGAAGTTGTACCGGTAAGGTTGAAACCAATGCGGAGAGGTACTTAGAAACAAACAATGCTGATCATAACAGCATGTTGAGTTGTCTTGCATAGGGAAGGGGCAATTCAGAGATGCACACAGTTCAACTGGACTGGTGGAAAAATACTGTGATGTGAGTCATAAAATGATTGTATAGTGGCATGCAGATGAGTGTCAATATGGTAAAGAGAGACACTGTAAGTGCAAATTACAAATTCAAACATGTCATGATTCAGGAGCTTATAAAATTAGCCTGATAAGATGTTGTGAACAGTTATTTATTTTTCTCTGTATAGGTTCATTATGGGGAACTATACCCATTATTTTGCTGTGCCTCTGTCGAAAGCAGTGACTGAGGTAATCCCTATCTGCGATCTCCCATCCATTGGTCAAGATTTCTCTTAAACAGGCCCAGCGGTGCTCTGCCTCACATGTACGGGATTTTTGTTCACAGCATAGGGAGTCTTTTGGGTGATGATCTCCTCCTCCGCGTCCTTAATAGCCGTGGCGAGGGTTTTGTTTCTCCCCTCGCCCTTGTGGCTCTAGGATTTATGGATTTTGAGGTGGTGAAATATATTCATCAAATCTGGGTTTGACATGGTTAGGTATGTACCTCTGGCAAAGGTCACCCTGAGCATGAGCGGCAATAGAGCTGGGAGGGCTCAGTCATTCAGTAGGATAGAATTTTTTTTTTTTTTTTCTTTTGGTTTTTTGTGGGAACCTCCAGCTGCTGCAGTGTGTCGGTCAGTACATTCGAATGGGGCATTGTACTCAATCATTGGTCTGAGAATCCTTCATGATAAGGTGGGCAATGTAGAAGGTCTTCCTAACTACTTTACTATCAACCTGGGTCCCCAGGTCCCTGATAACTTCTTCTGTGCTCAGTGCTGTATGGACTGCCTTTCCTCATCAATGGCTTTGGTGACTGTTTCAGTCTGCAAATTCCTATGTCTTTATTTATGAGGTCCATTATGATCTGTCCTAGCTGTGGGTTTAATTAGAGCAGTTCTCACTTGGGCGCTGGAGATGTTTGGGGGCTGCAATCATTTGGTATAGATATCTCTCCTTTTTTGCACTGAACCTGTCAGCCAGTATGTTGATCAGTAATCTTCACATCATTTTGAACTAGTTCTGAGCATATCTGGGAGTTTTTGCTTTGGATGATTTTATGAGAGCTCTTAGTTGTTTACTTATAGTGATCCAGGGTGTCTTACCTTTTAAAGTTTTGCTCTATCTTGTAGTAGCTTCCTCCTTTTGTTGTAGAGTTTGTTTATGGCTGGGGTCCACCAGACTAGGCATTTGTAAGTGATTCAGCGGCTTGAGTACTGTTTTTTCCGCCTCGGGGGCCTTAAAAGGAGACCACACTAGTCTTTAGAAGGTCTTTTTATTTCAGGTGGGGTGGGATGAGGACCTCCAGAGCGAGATTAGTTGATCTGATCTCACCAGTGAGTGACTAGTTGTTCCATGGCATTTGAGTTTATGAATTCCAGGAACTTTTTGGGCTAGGTGTTTGGGCTTGAGTGTGTTCCCAGTCTATATTTGGTATTTGTCACCTAGTATGATGGTGTTGTGTGATGATACATTTATCCTCTAGTGTTTTCAAGAGCAGTCTTGCCTACGGTTAATTGCACCTGATGGTCTCTCCTGCATCATCCAGTCTTGAGGTGTGGGTGTCCTTGATGAATATGGATACCTCCTTTCTTGGTATTTTCCTGATTTTGGGGCGGGACGCATGATATGAGGTAAAAAACTGATAGCGTGCTGGGTGCTCTCAGGAGCCTTGAGGTTTCTTTCACAGCACAGACATCGATGTTCTCCATACTGAGAAAGGGCCTGGGTGCGTGTTTTGAGATTTTAGACTTCTGGCATTGTTCTAGGGTGGTAGGTTTAGAAATTGAGCCCTTGCTAAAATAGACACTATGGTGACAGGTGCAAGCGCCCTTGCGGCAGCAGTGGTCCAGCGATACTGCTCAAGGTCAGGGTCATACCTGCCTGGGCTACATAATCAGAGAGCTCTCTCTGTCTCTTTTCATGTCACCAATGACTAGTGTGTCTGTTGTGTTCTGAGGTGGTGGTTGTTTGGGTGTCTGCTTTGGCGGCCTCTGCTGTTTTGATGTAGGTATACCTCTCCTGCTAAGATGCTAGGAGTTGTATCTGTTTTAGCCAGTCAGCATGTACTAGTGGCTGCTTTGGGAGCCAATTTCTAGAATGTTACATGCCATTGCCCATTGTATCGTAGAAGAATCCACCAGATATAAACATACCAACACCTCCATGAGTGGGACATGGTTAACTGCTACCTTATGGACAGAAGCAACATATGGAAGTTAAAAGATGTGCTGTCCTTGTATGGAATCAAGGGTAATATATGGATGCCTATTTCAGGAGGTTTAAAGGTTCTGAAGCATAAATGATCCATGCTATAAGGGACATTTCAGCATCCAACGGAAGACATGTTAGGAGTTTCGCAGGCATCATTTTGTATGAATCTTACACCAGTCCCTTTATGTGATGCTACAGCATGTGGGGAAGAAAATTTGTTATCCATGGACAGCAGAGAAACAATCCTCTACCATTCAGGAATTCTATGACATAGCCCATTTCCATGACGTCCGGGAGCAAATTGGCTGTTCCATGTTGCCATCAAAGTCCTCATCTACTACACATGACATCTAGCATATTAGCCAGAAGGGCTTCCACTGAATCAATTACCAGATGAAGTGCAGTGCGCAGGGTGTTATATACAATGTATCTGGGTGCCAAACATGCGATTTCTATATTTTCCACATCTGGAATTTATCCAACCTGTACCAGCATTTCATTGGGATGGCTTTCCACAGGGTAATCTAGTTGGTAGGTGCACACATTGCCACCCATGGAGTCCTTGATAATACTTTCCTATGAATGCTGGTAATAGACAATACATAATAATATCCACTGTTTTGTGTTGCAGGTGGTGCAGGATATGCCTGGAAAATGTGGCTAATGACACCCATCCCCAATCATCAGATTATGGCAGAGGTGGAGTATAACACCACAATGTCATAGACTCATAGCATCATCAAAAATGAATTATACTGCTGAAGGTCTTCTTCTGCTGTTTGGATACATCTTGTGGGGCATTGCAGTATGGTCTGGAGACCTGATGCAAGATATTTGTGGTCTGCACCATGCTTCATATCATGTTTCAGTGAAAACAGCTGCAGCAAGGATGCATCATAGCACACTGACTAACATATCTGTAGCAGCAGTGGAAGAGGAGTTGGGTGAGGATTCATTGGAAGAACTGGTCATAGTGGGATCCCATGCAAGGCAAAGGTGGGCACAATATGTCACAGCACTAGACAAGAACCTGACGGTCCAGAACTATGAGTCATGACAGGAACAAATACAGAATAAACCAAATTCATGCAGTAAAAACTCAGGCTATACAATATGATGCTTTGACTATCCCCTCTACATCATACATTGCAATACCCGCACATCTTGAGGAGTGGGCAGTGTGCAGTCATCAGCATCATTTGCATAGATTGCTGAGGCACAGTGACAGGGGTCAGCAATGCTAATATATCTGGATGACATTGTTGGAGGGTGTGGTAGTCATGCGCACAGCTAGGAGGTTAGGGGGAGTCAGGGATCACATCCTACAAAGCTTAACTGGAACTGTCAGGATCACAAATGTATCTGAGTGGACTATGTAGACCTGCAGTGTCAGGAATGGAGGTATCCTGAACAAAACATATGTACTACATCAGAAACATGTACAGGAATCACACCATGTCCTCTGATGTGGCTTTCCAGTTGTGTTGGCATCTAGGACTCCATGAATAGGTATTAATGGGTGTCCCTAACTGTAGGGCTGCAGATGGGTATGATGAGGTTGAACTGCTGGACCCTGATTGGCATGCCCAATAGAGTGTGCCCACGGTGGAGTCAGAAGAGTGGTAGCCACATCCATGGGAGTGTCCACACCCAGGGATGGTGGCAGCCATGGATAGTGTGCACAGTAAAGTCATTTCAGGAATGGTGCTTGCCTTTGTGTAAGCCTAGAATGTGATTGGGCACTACATGTCCATCCCATAACACAGATATGGCAGCTAGATGTCCACATCCACATGAATGCATCAGTGACTGCTAACTGGGCCACTGATGGCATCAACATATGTGTCTGCTCTTTGACTCTATATGCCACATCTTCTGCATGCATTTCAGAATGTCCCACAGCCCCTACAATAGTTGCAGGTCTTTAAATAGGCAGTCAACATCTCTGACATGATGTGTGTACTGACTGTTTGTGCCTAAATCAGAGGTCTATGCATCCGCTGATTGATCCCAAAGGTGACAACCATTCCTGGGAAAGTCCTGAAGTCATTGCACTGATGGCCTGTGCAGCAGGGTGCTGACATGGACAGGACATCTTTCTCTGACCACAGCTGATGCTAAAAGCTCCTCCCACTCCTCCACAGTCACCGCACCTGTGGTTGTTTTGATTGTGCCCTCCACTAGTAGTATGGCTGGCAGTTCCAGTGTGTGTCATCAGATTGTGCCATGTGCATATTGTTGTCAGCATCACCTACTAGTGACCAGTTGTATCAGGCATATGTTCTGGATCCTCCCCCATTAGAACCTGTGAACTCAGAGACAACATGCCTGTGGCAAAATGAGTTAAGATTCATGAATGCCACTACCATGTGACACACAGACAGACATATGTCAGTCATAGACATAGTTTATGAAAAGATACGTACCTGTGGTTTGTTGTTGCAACTCCAGTATGCCTGGATAGCATAAATGCTTATGTGTTTGCCTGAGTAAATAAGTCATCACCACACAATACTGTCCTACATAAATAACATGTTGGTATTCATTTAGAGCATCCTGTACAGACACTTGAGCAGTCATCATCTGCTCAGTTTGTTCATCCAGGCTACCATCAGCTATGACAGCTCTCACTTTTCCCTGTGTGGGATACCAGAAGCTCTTCCATCTCTGGGAGATTCTTCTTTGTTGTTGGCCCTGTCATGTCAATCCATCCTCCCAACATGATTGCAATCTGTCTTGGATGTGAGACCCCAACATGACAGAAACTTGTTCAACATGTCAGAGCAGCCACCTCTCCTGTCTGTCCCCTGTACCCTGTCATGTTGACCCTCCAGCCTGTCAGTATGTGCATTGTTAGCCTAACAATTCCACTGCTCTGTGACAGTGTCTGTTGCTTTCATGCACACTTGTGTGATCAATGCAGTCCTGAGGTGCATTAACAGGTGTCCTGCCTGCTGTCAATTCACATTTATATATATTTGTCTTTTTCCTGTGTCTAGGTCCTAGCACAGGACCCTGACTGTATACTCTGTTATCTACATTGCTTGCTATATCATGTTATTGCACAAAATGGTGACCACGGGTTTTGTTTTTTTGTTGCTCTAAAATGGAGCTAATAGCATAGTTGTTATGCTAATGAGGTGATTTAGTATAATCATCTCTGAAACATGCCAATAATGAGATGTGTCATCACCCCTAATCTGTGCTATCGGGTCCATTCATGATCATTCACTGGGTGGGAGTGATGTTAGGTATCTGTAAGTGTGAAGCCGGTTGCACCAATGTCACTGTACATCACGCTACTCTTAATGGGCATTCTTCTGATGATGTATAAACTATACGTGGCAGGGGAACTGATGCCGGCAGAGAGAGAGATATTCAAAGAGAAATACAGGCAAAGGCATCCAGATATGGAAAATTTCACAATAAAAAGATTAATAGCACAAAGATGTAATGTAGAAAAGATGATTAGTAAAGCAGAAGTTAAAGAAATAGAAGTTGAAGTTATGGAGTGCATGCGAAGTGAAGGATTTAACATAGAAGGTCTAAAACAGACTACATCACAGCATGATGGAGTGAATCCCCAGAATAAGGAAAAGCAAGAAGATCAGGAGACATGTGAAGAAGAAATATGGACAGGGGAAAGGAAAAATATTTAATATGGTGTAATATTTATGCAAAGGAGAAAGCAAAACTAACCAATACAAAAAGAGCAGCACCAAAGATATCTGAAGAAAAATATAGGGAAAGGAATCCAGGTATGGACAACTTCACAATACAACAACTTAGAGGAAAAGTAGAAAAATAGATTAATAATGAAGAAGTCAAAGAAATAGAAACTGAGGTTATGAAACAGCTGCAAAGAGAAGGATTTGGTGTAGTAAGTTGAATACAGAAAGCACCACAACAGGATAGCGCAATGGATATCCAAATTAAGGGGAAACTAGTGGAACAGGAAGCAATTGGTCAGGTGCCATATCAAGATATTTTGGAGCCTTCCACAGGAAACCAGTATAAACATTCATTTGAAGCTAGACAGCAAGGAAAGGAACAGGAAACTGTGGAAACTCTGATGCAGTCAATGTTGAGGGGTGATAGGCCAGTGAATTCCCATATAACAGATCAACGGATGACACAGGATGAAATTGAAGCGAATGTGCCACAGGAAGATGCTATAGAACTTTCTATAGAATGCCCGCAGGAAATGGAAAACAAGGGATGTGCCCTCAGTATGGAAGAAAATGAGTTAAGAAAAGAGTTGCTTGATTTAATAGACAAAGACAGATATATCAAGATCAAGGAGAGAAATAGACTGCAGAAGGTTAATAAAACCCCAAAAGTCAGAAGCTTGATAAAACAAATGAACACAGTAATTAGGACTCCCCACAGAGATCCATGCGATATAACAGAAGTAAACACACTATATTACTGTGCTGTTAAATTAATAACTGATAAAATTCTACCACAGGAACACAGTGTAGCGAGGGGAAAAGAGGGGGTAAAAGCAAATACCATCATGGAAATATTGAATAGAAAAAACTATACAGCAGCTGAGACAAGAAATTTCATTGTTAGAAGATTATAGAAGAGGGGATAGATCCACTAAAATACTAAGAAAGATAGATGTGATCAAAGCAATGCGCAGTGTTAGAACAGACCAGGATCTATTATGTACTATTGGAGATAACAGACTAAAAATTTCAAAACAGGTGGAAAGACTTAGAAGATACAAACATAAATATAAGAGAAAAGCACAAAATAAGCAATTTATTGATGACTCAAAAAGATTTATAGAGAATTGGGAAATAAGGTAAAAGGAATTGAAAGACTGCCAAAAAAAGAGGAAGTAGATACATTTTGGAGAAGTATCTATGAAGATCCTGTGGAACATAACAAAGATGCTAAATGAATAGAAGAAGTAAAAAAAAGCACAAGAAGTTTAAAGGTGCAGGATATGAAATGGGATGAAATAACAGCCAGAGAGATTGAAACAAAGTTGAGAAAAACCTCTAAGTGGAAAACCATAGGCCCAAATGCAGTACCTAACTTTTGGCTTAAAGTATTAACTTCTTTGCATGAGGATTTAGCCATGAGTAAGAACTATTTATATGCACACCCAGATATGCACACCCAGAACACACACCATACTGGTTAACAACAGGAAAAACAATGCTCTTACTTAAGAGTGAACCTGCAAGCTACCCTAAAAATTATAGACCAATAACTTGTCTTCCAACGACATATAAATTATACACGGGAATTGATGTCGACAGAGTTTATAATCATTTAGAAGAAAACTCAATTATGGCAGTAGAACAAAAGGGCAATAAAAGAAAGTCATATGGAACAAAGGATCATTTGTTGTTAAATGAAGTCATAGTGGAGAACTGTAAAAATGGTAAGAATGTATGTATGGCATGGATTGACTACCAAAAAGCATTTGATAGTATCCCACATTGATGGATAAAAGAGTGCTTAAAAATGTATAAGATACACCCTACACTGATCAACTACATTATAATGACTATGAAACAGTGGCAGAACACTTTGCAATTAAGCCATGATAAAGGACAAATGATTATCCCAGGAATAAAAACTCAAAGGGGGTATTCCAGGGTGACTCTCTGTCACCACTGCTTTCTGCCTTGCCCTTAACCCATTAAGCTGTCTACTTACCAGCTTAGGCCATGGCTATAATTTGGCTCCTAAAAATCAACAAAGTGTAAAGACTTCTCATCTTCTCTTTGTCGATTATTTAAAACTGTATAGCTCATCAGATGAGGAACTGAAAGTACAACTGCAAGTTGTCAAAACTTTTTCAGATGATATAAGAATGTCATTTGGTCTTGATAAATGTGCAAAAGCAACCTTTAAAGCAGGCAGACTGCAGCACCAGGAAAACATCAGTTTGGGGCAAGAATGAGATATAGAAGAACTTGAGCAACATGGAGTATATAAATATTTGGAAACAGATGAAGGATCAACAATAAAACATGAATAAATTGGAATAAAACTTAGTAAGGAATACTTTAGAAGACTTAAATTAATCATGAAAAGATCGTTAACATCTAGGAACAAAATCCAAGCAATAAACCAATTTGCTCTTCCTGTCCTAACTTACAGTTTTGGAGTGATTCACTGGCCCTAAACAGTGTAGAATAAATAGGAAAACAAGAGGATGCTTCATGCTCACCAAATGATATATAAAAATCAGTGCATGCCAAGATTATATATTCCCTCTTCCGAAGGAGGGTTGGGCTTCCTTGAGACTGATTACCTGTATAGATCTGCAATCGTGGGACTCCACACATACCTGCTGACCTCAAAAGACCTAGACGTAGTGAAAGTTTTGAAACATAAGGAGAATAAATCTAAGATGACTTCTTTGCTTAATCTAGCAGAAGCATATCAGTGTCAAGCAGGAATGGAAATCAAATCAGAAGTAGATAAAAATCAGGCAGCGACTCAGTGTGCCAAAAAATAAATGAAAGAATATAAGGTGAAGGACCAAATGAGAAAGCAAGAAATGTGGAAAATGCATAAATATAGTTGCAAGTGTAGAAAACTTCTGGAAGAACCTCATTTTGATCAGGAACAAATGTAGGAATGGTTAAGGAAAGGCAAATTCAAACCAAGAGATGAAAGGTTAATATTGGTTGTCCAAGATAGTGGGCTCCATACACGCTGGTTTAGAAAGTCCATTGAACATGTGGGAGAAAAAGACCAATGTAGGTTTTGCAAAACCAAATTCAAAACAGTTGCACAACTACTTGCTGGGTGTGACATACTAATGGCAGAAGGACTGTATACTGAAACGCATAATAATGTGGCAAAACTGCTGCACTGGGGATTGCGCAAACATTATGGGACTGAAGTGGCTGAAAAACACTGGAAACATGAGCCACAAAGCATCATAGAAAATTATGTTTTACATCACATTGGATGACCCATTACCAACAGTTCAAAAGACAGATGCTAGAAAACTGGATATAGTGGTCCATGAAAAGAAGACAAAAGTAACAATGCTCACTGAAATCACCACACCCAGTGACTACAGTGTCTTGCGTACAGAGAGACACAAAGTCATAAAATATCAGGATCTGCAGGCAGAAATGAGAGCAATGTTGTAGAAAGATATTCAGAAGTTTCAATAGTAGTAGGAGTAACAGGCCTTTAAAAAAAATAATCTACAGTCATATTAAGATATGTTACCAATACATGTAACCCCATATGAATTGCAGAAGGAGTCATTACTGGGCACACTGTGGGTGCTGCGAAGAGCATTTTTGGCTGACATCAAAGATTGAAACAATGCTAATATCATGAACTTTAATCGTACTTTGACTTAGGAATGGGGTCCATTCCAGTCATGGTATTAGAAACCCAAAAGACTTGGAGAAATTTAAAAGTGCATACACCACAATGTTGTCCATCTTACTCATTTATCGGCTGGAATGTCACATATGTATGTTCATACATTCAAAGGTGCATGGGTTAGTACTAGGTTAACTGTCTTTGTGAGACATTTTAAGCCTAGCCAAATTTCCTATTTCATGCCTGGAATTACCTATCCATTTTAGTGTTTGGATTAATCTTATCCTTTCATGGATTATATTTATATTACCTCCACACCTGTCAACTGTCCAGATTTTCACAGAATGTCTAGATTTTTGCCTCATGTTTTTTCTATTACTCATAAAACGTGTGGTTTTCTGGCAAATCACTGAGGACTGATATAACTAAATAATGTCATACATTTGAGTTTCAGACTTAAGTTCCATCAGAAAATACATGCTAAGACAAATGCTGTTATTCTAGAAACTTTCTAAGTCTATAAGGGCAATATTTAAAATCTGTCTCTATTTTTGGGCCTTTGTCTCCCCATTATTTTAGGCTTTGTCTATATTTCTTGTGCTAAGAGGTTGAGAAGTTTGATTACTTCTAGTTGTAATGACTGGGTTCATGCAACAGGTATTTTGAAAGGTCCCAAGTGTGGGTAAAAAACATTTAGCGGTTGTCTCTGTCCATTAGTAGAATTGATGGGGTGGGGGAGGTGAAACCTTGGTATACATTTCCTATTTCCCATCCATAGATACAAGATGTATTTCAAACTGGACAGTGATGAGCTTTGTTTTATGTGGCTGGAGAGTCTGTTCTAGAGCAATGGTTTCCTGTGCAAGATATACCTGTCCCTCCAAACCATTCAGTTGATATTGCAGAGTTGCAGAAAAGGTTTAGATCCCTGGATTGAATATTTATAATGACATTTGATTTGCTGATGTGTAGTACTTCCATCAGTATTGGGCCAGAGGATTTCTGGTATGCCAGACACAGGTCACCTGTTAGCAGTTTGTAAGAGACTGAGTATATCAACAGAGCTTTGAGGTGGCCCAAGTAGTTCCTGCTGTTGTATGTGTCTGGATAGGTACATGCCAAAGGGGATGTCATACTCAATGGCTTGTCTTATGAGGGCTGAATAAGGGGGGGGCAATAACTTCCTTGGACTTACAAGCAAGCCTTTTGATAATGAGTTGCACAATATAGTAGAAGTGCCTCACCAAAGTATATACATGGTGGTCAAAAGATAGGTCACTGTCCATATAGGTTCCCAAATCCCGAACAACTAGGTCAGCTCTTCAGGTGTATAAAAGTAGTTGCCCAGGATCTACTTCCCAAAGGATTTGATAATGCATTTTTGATATTTCATTTTAAACCATGATTTTGGCATCAGTTATTTGTTTCGGAGAAGCCTTAATCTGCGCGATAACTAAGTCTTTTGGGGATTTGATAATAGAACCTAGCTTACAGTCATCTACAAATTAAGTCAGCTAGGGTTCCTTAGTACTGGCTTTAACTTCTGAGAAATAGATGCCAAACAGGAGAGGTACCAATACCAAGCCCTGGGGTATTCCACCGGTGACTGGTCTTTTAGTGAAGGTAGCTTTCTCTATTTTGATCTCCTGCATTCCACCTGGGAGCTAGTTGGTAACACAGAAGTTTATTCCTAGTTTACTAAGCTTTTCTACTATGCCTGAGTTTGGGATTGTGTCAGAAATCATGGTCGGATAAAGATAGGCAGTGTGTACTATTTTACTTTTATCCATTGCTTTGGAAACATTTTCAAAAATGTTTGCCAGGCTGAGTAAGCATGACCTGCCTTTGATGAATCCAAACTGGAATGGGTGCAGTGTTTGGATGCTTCCTATGTCCTTATTGATTAATTCCATGATGGTTATTTCCATGGCTTTATGCATGAGGCTGGTCAGACTTATGGACCTATGAATGCCTGAGTCTGTGGAATAGCTGTTGCTGCTCTCCAGTCACTTGTTACAAAATTCTTATGGATGCTAAGGTTGTTACAATCTTGTTAGAAGTTTGGCATAATCTTCAATATGCATCCAGGGATATTGTCATGGCCCATTGATGCAGTAGTTTATGTTTTTCAGGGTGCTTTTAAGATTGGTCTTGTTTGATAGCTTGGGAGGATCACTTTCAGGTAGTTCATGTGCAATAGAAGGGGGAGGAAAGGGGTAAGGTTTGAGCTGAATTTATCAGCCAGCAGATTAGCTATATCTTCATTCACAACCAGCTTAGCACACTGCTGCATTGTGCTCCTGAGACTGTGAACATAACTAAAAAAGGTCATGATTTTCTTTAACTTGGATGTCTGTTTTTGCCGCAGATTTGGCATTGGCGGACTTAATTAAGCATTTGAGTTGCTTGTTTAATTTAATGATGAGAGCACTATCATTTTGGGAATTACATTTCTTACTTTCGGCTAAATTCTCTTCCTTTTATTGTATAGCTTGTTAATATTATAGTTCCAGTGTGGGGGGGGGGGGTTGTGTTTCTGGGATTTGCCATGTGCTTCTGGAAACAGCTGCATCACTGCAGCAGTTTATATGCTGGAACAGTTTGGTGGTATACAGTTCTGCATATACTGTTGAGTTTTCTGGGCTTGGTGAGGATTTGAAGCTTGCCAATGAATCACTTAGTAGTAGATAGTGCGTCAGAGAAATGTTTCTAAAGGGGCTAAGGGTGGATGTGGCCTCTGGTTTCAATTTTATTTCATATAAGACAGCTTTATGCTTAGATCAACAAGGAATGATGCTATGCTAGGTATTGTGCAAGGTAACCCCATAATCAGTTAGGACAAGGTCTAAGATGTTGTTACCCACAGTGAGTACTCTGACTAATTGTTCCAAGGCACGTCTGTGAAACTGTGAACCTATAAATACTAAGCTACCAGTCAACAGACTACTACAAGCATAACCAGAGATCAGAATCAAATCCTGTGCTTTGCATCTGTGAGGTTAAGATCTTAGTCATTATGCCCTCCTTCTATTAACAAAGTTCAGCAATGCCTGTACTTGTGCACTTGTATTGATGCAGGTTTCTCAATTTATAATAGGGTACTTAAAATACTTAGGAAAATGATGTTGGATTTAATACATTGTGGCTTTCATGGGTCATAGAGGAAGTTCTTTAGCTAGCAGGTATATGGTGTGGGACCTTTCTTATGGTGACTTGGCATGAAGAAGCTCTAGTATGTCATGCTGCTTTACAGCTTTGATGTGTCTCTCATGAATAAAGACTGACACTTGCATCTTTTTCCTCTCCTACTTAGTAGATGGTCTAAAAGTGTACAGCCAATGTACCGTCCATCATTTTAAATTATGTCTCAGACACAAACATCAACATCCTCCAGGGTTAAGAGGCTTACAGGGAGTGGATTTTCTTGTTTAGGTTATTAGGACTGATTAGTAACACTGTCATACTTTCCTTTGCTTGTTTCACCATGTTGGTAGTTGTATCTGGTTGCCATTGCCTAAGAAAGGTACTATGTGTGCATGTGTATCCTGGTCCTGCTAATTTCACTTTACATCATGCTACTGACCTTGTGAACTGACCTGCTGTCTATAAGCATTGTGCTGACCTGCTGCCTATACTGTTCATTCAGAGTCTAAAAGGTCAGATAGGGAGTGCATGAATGTGAAGCCTGGCTATACTATGGACCATGTCCATCACATTCCCTGCTGCCCATTGATGTGCATCACATGGTGTCCATTACATTTGGCCGTGTACCCCAGCCATCATTTTTTTTTCTAATAAAGTCGACCTAGCAAGTGGGAATGGCTGTAACAGGCATAGACACTAGTGAACTAGGGAGTGCAGAATCTTTCCTTACTTGCTGAACAGGGACATTTGGGAACACCTTCTGAGGTCTATGAGGGTCCTCTTTATAAAGTGGATTAGTGGCACCAACTTTCCATGGCAATAAATTATGACACTGCTATCTCAAATTCTTGGCAAGCTGTGCAGTCCCAAATGCAGTGACCTGAGATGGTGACACACAGACATTCTCCACCAGGGAGATAAAGAGAAAGAGAGAGAATTAGAGAGAGAGAGAGAGAGAGAGAGAGACTGTTATACTGTAAGCATTGCATTGTTGTACTGACACTGAACAGTAGGCCTAGTACCTGTAGTTGTAATTGCCTTCTGCTGTCAGAGATATGCTGTGATCAGTTCTGTTTGTTTTATATTTTCCAAGACCTCAGGAAATCAGGAAAAACAAGACTGCTTGCCAGGGAAGATAGGCCAGGCTCTATAGGAAGTGATGTAAGTGTATTGTACTGCTAGCAGTATTCTACCATTTTAATATCATACAACAGAAAACTGAACAGTTGTATGTGTGACACTGTTTTTTTTTTAGTTTTTTTGATTTCTGTCTTTTTCTTTTTTACTTTTTTGGTTTGTTTTTTTTCTCTGTTTTTACTTTTTTTTGGCAAAAACATCTGTGGTACCTACAGAAATGAGGCAGCAGCCACCCTCACTCTGTATTAACCAACACATTGACCACTGGGTCCCCAGCAGTCTACAGGCCTGTCTTCTTACAGGCTGATGAGAATCACCCTATTGGAGGCAAGATAAGGAGTCACTGGTAGCCTCCACTGTGACATGTCAAGGGGAGCAAATGTTCCATCCTTGGGAGAGGTGTGCAGAGCCTTCCTATATTGCCTGGCATGAGGTGCAGCCATTGATGAGGACCAAGGTGCACTGGAGGTTTTACACGTATATCAGCACTCTGGAGTGCCTTCTTATGCTTCTTGTCGAGTCACATAGCCAGCCAGCCAGCTTCAACCATCAGGCATCTAGAGACAGACCTACCCATGTTATCAGCCATGAAGGTGACTGACATCTGGGAGGAAGCTTCTTCTGGTCCAGTTTGGTAGGCCTTCCTCACCCTTTACTGTCCCTTATCATTCTGTTACCCATTATTTTGTTCTCTCTCTCTCCACCCTAGTTTGTAATACAGCCCTCTCCTTCCTCAGTTGTCTACCCTCTCCTCTGTCAGACTGCATCTCTCCTCTCTTGCCCCCTTTATGTGCCATTACTTCCCCTGTTAGTTTTTGATGCATTCCATATTTATCTGTTTGTTCCTTTTTCCTTTCTTCCACCCTCCTTCCTGCCCTCACTCTCCCAATGGTACCTTCTTCCTCTAACCTTGTCAAAGAAATGGGCTCCCTTCCCAAAAAAGCAATGCCATTTTCCTTCTAGAGCCCTTTTTCCTTCCTATTGTTCTTCCGAATATACCTCTTCTTGCACATATAGTAAAAACAGCTTGTTACATATCAGTAGAAAAATAAAAATAGTTTTTTTTGGATAGAATGTAGCCCTTAGGCCAAAATAATTATTTTAGTTACATCTGACACAATCTCTGTCAGTCATTCGTCTGAAATGATCCCTATACTTCTTTTATCAGCATGCCACTACACTCCATACAGATGGCATTTATCAAGAATTGCTGGGCATGGAAATATCCAACACAGAATAATAATAGAAAATAGCTATTTTGCCATAATCATTATTTGTGCAAGCCTGCATTTCTTGTATCCTCCCTCATTAATATGTTTCTAGTAGCAAATACCAGGGAACTGTATACCATATATTTTAATGATGTTGTTTCAGTGAACTGCTCAAAGGAAAACAATGAATCATTTCTACAGAAAATGATAGGTTCTTGTTATATATAAATGTGGACTGCAAACACTTAAAATAAGGTATGACAAATCATGCTTCCCCAGTCGTGAGGTCTTAAAAAAGAAGCAGTGCTTATTATGTACCAGAATTAATGTCTGTATTTTTTAATATCTACTGAGTTTATACTGTGGCAGTAGACACTGGAAATCATACCAAAACATATGATTTGAAAAGGAGTGTATCTGTATAAGTTGGAGAGATGCAGTCTGTTTCATGAAAAAGTAACTACAATACCTGTGTGCTCCAAAGGGAGCAGGCATTGTGGTACAGACATGGCAGCC
Organism: Protopterus annectens; assembly: GCF_019279795.1. Classification (NCBI taxonomy): domain Eukaryota; kingdom Metazoa; phylum Chordata; order Ceratodontiformes; family Protopteridae; genus Protopterus; species Protopterus annectens. Next base: position 1,673,842,581 of record NC_056731.1, on the reverse strand, counting down.
ACATAATCTCTGAGTTTGTCCTTAAACAAAACTGATTTACAAAGTATAGAGCACTTTCAGCTCCTACAATGAATTTATTTGCCAATAAAAGTTAAGGGTCCCAACTGATAGTAAGCAAACAATAATGCCTGTTATATTCACAATAACACACACCCTGAACTTTACTTAGAGACAGCCTAATGTTTCAGATTTGTTGTAGTATCAACGCAATTGTTGTTGGAGAAAGTATTTTATATGTAGAGCATAAGTTATATAAGTATATAATGATTAAATTTCCCTCACATGCACACACACGCACACACACACACACACACACACACACACACACACACACACACACACACACACACACACACACACACACACACACACTGATTACTACTTTTTTAATGAACAAATTCTCAGATATCACATATAAAAAACACAGAATGCAAGCACATAGCAGCTATCTCCTTCTCCTAACTTACCCTGATTTCAACAAACCCCAGGATTCAATAAAGCCTACATGGTTGTTTTTCACCATGTGCGCATCATAGCCTGATGCACACATGGGCACAGAATGTTTTAGCTTCAGTAAGCAACATGTAGAGGTGTGCAGGCCTGCACAAACAAGGTAAACACCATGGCATGATAATTACAGCATAAGCAGCTGAATTACATGCTAATTAACAAATCTAACACGGTGGAGCTATTCAGCAAGCTATAAAGCATCTGTGTAGGCTCTGTGCTGGATTTCCCTGTGAATTCCAAACTTTGGGAATATAGCCATGGAAAGGAGTCTACGCAGACAAAATGTTAGGGGCTGCTGCTGCCTTAATTCATTTGTATGTACTACAGGCTGAGGCCAATGCTGCTGCTGCTGGTAATAGGCCTAGGCCGAGAAGAGTTTTCAGGCCCTGTTTGACTTTTCACAACCTACATGATGTGGAAATTGCAGAGGACTACAGGGTGGGCAAAGACACACTACAAGAACTCTGCAATCTCTGCCGTCCTCAACTCTGAGCCATATCCAAGTGAGTAGAACCCATCTCAGTGGAAACAACGGTATGTGTAGCCCTTAGAGTCTTAACTACAGGTACCTTTCAGAGACCAACAGGGGACATGCTGGGGGTGTCACAGGCATCAGCATGTAGGATTCTCCACCAGTTCCTGAAATATGCTCCCACATGCCACTGTCCACATATATTTTCCCCATAGTTCTGAGGAGAGGGCCAGAAATATGCAGAAGTTTGACCATGTAGTGCACTTTACTGAAGTACTGGGTGCCATAGATTGCACACATATGGAAAAGAAGGGATCTATGTTCACACATTGAGTAGGAAGTAAAGAGAATGCCTTATAACTGAACGTTAAAGAGCAAAACTGTAAACTACTGAAAATGTTTAACATCGCAAAATCAACAATCTATGCATAAGGTAAGTGAAAGAAGCCTTTTTTAAAATTTGCCATCTGTACGCCAGATTGGCCTGGAAGAAGTTAAGCAAGAGGTAAGGGCAACATCATCAAAAGTAAAAGTAAAACGATAAAAAGCAGAGACACAGCAACACGTAGATAAGATAAAATACTAGCAAATGTAATATAAAGTGAGAACTTTCGCAATAAAATATTGCTTCATCAGACAAGCTTTCAATGGCACTAAATCAGATTAAATACTATAACAGAAACAGCTTAACCATTAAATTAACAATAAATTAAACACTTTAAACAATTTTTAAAGAGACATACAAAAATACCTATCTACAAAGTTTCCTAATGTTTTAAACCGGCTTCAGTGAAATAAAATCATTGAGCCCACATCCTCTATGTCCTGCTAGCTTAAAAATTCAGTGTAGTTCTGCTTTCTCTGCATCTAAAAATTTACTAAGTCCCCCATTCTAATACTGTCATGAACAACTTCCAAAACCTGGAACAGAAAATACTGCTCAACACCTTTCTGTTTGATGTGTTTGGCTATTGTGCTATACTGCAGGTTCTTACAAACACAATAGTAGTGGTCCCTGATTCTTTCTTTAAGGCATCTATTTGTTTTGCCTATATAAAAAGATAGACACTGTACACAGTGAGCTAGATATATCAGGTTTTTAGTATTGCAGTCAGCCACAGCATTCAAATGAATAATAGATCCATTATCAGGATGTTTAAACATTGGGCCTTCATCTATGTAAATACAAAAGGGGTTATGTCCCACATTTCCTTGTTCCAACTTCATTAGCATTATTACCTAACTGGAGTGGTTTCGGATAGCATAATCTCCGCTTAAGGGAATTTTTCTTCTTATGACAAAAATACGGTTTCGGTCCTACTATCCCAGCTGTCTCCTGATCTAATTGTAAGATATGCCAATTCCGTTTAGCAATGCTTTTTATATAAACGGTATCTCTACTATATGTAAGAATATAAGGGAGAGCACTATTTCTTCTATGTTTAGCATTACAATGCTTAGTGGGAGAGGAAAAGTAAGGTTTAGCTTGTGTAGGTCGATATCTATGCACATATAGCTGTGCACTTTTAAACTCAGTTTCACTATAACCTCTTGAAATAAAATCTGATTTTAATCCTTCTAAACCAGTAATATTATCAGACAATCTGGACATCCTCATAACCTGTCCTTTTATAACATTATTAAAAATATGCTGAGGATGCATACTATTTTTATATAAATAAAAGGGGCAATAACAGTTCTTCCTAAATAACCTAGTGGACAAATGTCCATTCAAATCCATAAACACTTCCACATCTAAAAATTCTGTACTAGAAGGGGAATAATTCACAGAGAACTTAAGAAACGTACTGCTGTTATTTAAATAATTAATGAAACAAAGAAATTGGTCCGCACTACTATTTCAAATTAAAAACAGGTCATTGAAAAATCATTGATAGAACCTAACCTCTTTGTCAACAAAATTCAATAAAAAATTGGACTCCCACTTGGACGTAACCAAATTGGCATAACTGTTGGCGCAGCTAGTGCCCATCACAATGCCAGCAGTCTGCCAATAATACATATCATTAAATGTAAATACATTTATGTTTAAGCTCAGTCTGTAACAAAAAATATAAAAAGTTTACTTCTTTCAAATCATGACCACTGTACTTACTCAAAAACATTTTAACCTTTATAATGCCATCATAATTGGGAAAAGAATTGAAAAGAGATGTCACATCCAGTGTGACTAACAAATGGGAATTATTCAAAGGCATATACATAGATGCCAAATAAAGATCTTGTAAATAGTGTTGTGTATCTTTCAACACTACAATATGTTTGTCAAGCACTGGTTTCAAATATTTATCCAAATAAATGGAAATTGGTTCAGTGAACCATCCTGAACTCAAGACGATGTGTCTGAATAAAGGGGTAATGGGCTCCTTATGGATCTGTGGAAAAACATAGAGATTGGGTATCAAAGGGGATTCAACCATAAAATATTGAAATAATTCCTTAGTCATAAGGTTCATTTGCACACATTCATATAACATGTTCATAACTTTCCCATGCATCTTAAAGATGTATTCCTTAGCAATAATTATATACGTCCCCTCATCCCTAAGCATTTATGTCATAGTATTGAAATAATAGTCATAACCCATTATCACCACAGGACCCCCTTTATCAGCAGGTCTTATAACAATCTCCATATCATTCTGTAAACTTAGCAGTGCTTGATACTCATGATAATTCAAGTTAAATCCACTCTTGACCCTTTTTTTTACCATTAAATAACTGATAAATTCATCATCACAGCTCTGTAAGAAAACTTTGAGAGCTGGGGGATTATGAGGCGTAAACACATTAGGTTTCCTAAATAATGAATCATTACTATTAGACTGTTCATTGGAATACATCAATTTAAAGGAAATGTTATATACAAACATTCTAAGTTCAATTAAACATTCAGAGATGTCCGCACTGCAAGAGGGTATAAAGCTTAAACCTTTGTTCAATATGCTACATTCAAATTCACTCAAATTATGCTTTGAAATGTTCCACACTAGCCCATAATCACTGGCACTCACTTTTTCTTTAAAGTTCTTACATTTGTGTCTGGTGGTGGCTGCTTCCTCTTCATGCCGCCGCAAGATATCTCAGAACCTGTTTATTTCAAACTGTTCTGACAGAAAGGTAGTGGTAGATGTGGAAAAACCTGTTCAATATGTGCTTGACCAGTCTTACGCCTAACAACTGGTTCAATTTCAGATTCTTTCAATGATAGAACCCGTAGATACAGGTTCTACTATAACAGGTGTAGAATAAACTGAGTCATCGCCCAAAGGCATAGTCACTTCCTGTCTTGCTACTGCTACACTCTCCGTTGCAACTTCCTGTCAATTTTGCTCCACCTTATGGGCGTGATTATGATTCCTCGGCTAAGTAAACACATGGTTAGTTTTGAAGTCATTAAGATTTCCGGACAACTTCTTCTTCTTAGTTTGTATGAGTTTTTTCTCGTATACCCACACCCTGTCAAGTTATTTAGGTGCAGATCTACCACTTCATTTGTAGCTAACGTACGTAGCTCTCTTTGCTGTTCACATAGATTATTACATAACTTGTTCTCAATAGGGGTAAACAAGTCAATAAGTAATACCAGGTAGGATAGACTAGTGTCAAGGTTTATATGTTGCCATTTGGCCAGCAACTCAGGGTAGGTATCCCCATATGTGGGCATGTTCAAAACCCAGAGTGCCCTAGGTGTTACTTTCAATTTAAAACAAGCCTACAGATGATACAGCTGGCACTGTAGGCACTTAATTAAAAGAAACAAGGTGGTAATACTTGTACCCTTTTGTATGTTCATTAACTGTACTGCCAACTCAAACCTAAGTTAATAAGTGTACCAAACTTTACCTCCCCATAAAAAATGCACGCGACACAGTAGTAACATATTGCTTTTAATTGGTTTGCTATACAACAGTATTCAATGTTTGAGATAGCAAAGCCTACCTGGAAGCTTCTCCTGGGACATGCTTACTGTCACTGACACTGTTGGTCCCACATACAGGGCATGCTGTACTGCACTGTCTGTCTGGATCCCTAATATTGAACAGGAACTCTTCATTGGGCATTAGTGGTGTTTCCCTAGCAGGCCCTCCCTCAGTACTCATCTGGTCATGGCCCATTGCAGCTGCTCTCTTCCTTGAAGATGTAATCATGTCAGTGGCCCTGTGGTGTACCTGCTCGTATGTCCTGTTTTGGCCACCCACGGCATTCAGATCAGCAGCTATCTGTTGTCAAATTTGCATCCTATGTGCCACATCCCCCTGTCCCCTTTCCAGCAGAAAAGCACCATGTTGTCTAAAGGCATCTACTATGACCTAATTCTCGGCATCAGTGAAGGGGGGTCCCCGAGGATTGACATGCCCGGGACGCATACTCCTACGTATCCTACAAAACAACAGAAGGATAATACACATAAACATCACATAAGTAAAGATTACTTGTCTCCTGACAGAACAGAAAAGGTAACCAGTCAGTATTACCCCCTGTAGAAACATACAACAGTCTACAGATGTGAAATATGAAAAACAGACAGGATGCAAACCAAGCAGAGTAGCAGGAGAAACATATCCTTGTTTTTGCCATAACAGTAACTCATCTTTGCTCCCCCCACCCACAAAAGAACAGTTTATCCTTGTTTTTGCCATATGAGTAGCTCACCTTTGCATCCCTTCAGAAAAAGAACTGGAAAATAACATATTTTGTTAACAAACCATCTTTAAAATTCTAAAGGTTATATCAAAGGAACTATCCCTGAAACATATGTACATATTTATCACAATACATTCCATTGTCATGTATTGGCAATCATGTATACCTCTGAAATGGCTTGGCAAACATGCCCATGCCATCATTACACTTCTAAGTAATGCATACAGATAAAAGTGTAAAATCCTTTGCTTCAGAATTTTCTTAAATACATTTCAGCATATACAGTATGTAGTCAAACAAATGGAAGCATACCTTCTGAAGTTCAATACTCCTCTGTGCAGATATATCCTGAAGTAATTGCTTATATTCACTTGTCTCCACATAAACAAGTCTCCTCTCAATCAGTTTGCCTAGCTACACTGTTGCCTTTTTATGTGGTGTAGATTCAGGGCTGTCAGAACTGTGAAGATGTAAATGAGGTGTGAACTCATTAGAGTTGCTGAATCCCAAAAAAATTGGATCCATGTAGAGATGTAAACATAGTGCAGCCACTCCCTCAGTGTTTGGTCTTAATGGATTGCAACTGTGACTGATTAGTGTTTGGGAGAAGGAAAACAATAACTCTGCAAGTTGCCTTACTTCCTGTTGATGTGTCAGGTCACATCTATGAAGTGTTAGATGCAAGGTAGGAAATGTAAGTAAGCAGCACACAAGTCACAGGTCATGTTCCTTCACATCCAACCTGCCCTTCATTTTTTGGCAATTGCATATGATATTATTTCCACTTAATATACTTGCACATTTTAAGGTCAGTAATATAGAATGGCTTACACACTGCATGTCTCAGATTACTGCTCAGATACATGAAGAATGGCCAACGAACACAGAAATGTAAGACAGAGATGTATATTTGCAAACAGTAATCATGACAGGTTATGTGATCACTAGGTGCACTACATCCAGGACTACTAAATGTACAAATAATACTTGTATGGTTTGATATCACTGTAGATGCTGTTGCATTTGGTTGTGTGCATATTGAGTTAAGTTCCTTGTTGCAAAGCTGTTTTTGTGGCAAAGAGTGATAAGACACCCATCCTGTGTTCTGAAGGTTCATTGGAGTGAGAGTTCAAATCCAGACCTATGTGGTCATATCTCATGTGTACTACCATTTTCTAATGTATATGTCATATGTTGCTTTTCCTCATTTTAACTACCGCTCCCTTTTCTTTCCTTTTTCTTTTTTTTTAATTGGCCAGTGTTTGAGAGATGCGCTGCTTAGCGCAAGCATGGGAGATGAAAAAAATTGAATGTCAGGTTTGGCAGTGCACAAACTGGACAACTGGACCACCCAGGAAGCAGACAGGACCCAGCCAAAAAACAGAAACTGGCTGCATTCAAGTAATACTATTGGGCATTGTGCAAACCCACTAAGCAATGTTGCACTGTGGTTAGCAGCGAGACCTTAAGAATAATTAGTAAAATAGAGAATGCCATGTAGCTAGTCCTATGGCTGCAGGTGTTAAGTGCAGGGCTAGAGTATAGATGGTCCTGGGTTCTAGTACAGGGTGATCAACCTTTGTTTTACAGTTGTGACATTGCAAATGCAATGTACTGCAACATAACAAATGCATTTACAGCTTTCTTGTAGCAATGGGTTTAAGTGCAGAACTGCCATACACATGGTCCCTGGTTCAAATGCTGCATATTCTACATACTTTTACTGTTTTTCCACTTCACATTATTATAGTCACTCTCACTTATAGCACATGACATGGTGTAGCTGATATTAATTATATGCATGAGGGCTGAAGCACCAGTACTGTGTCAGTTATATATCAATTTATCTATGTAATATCACATTTATTCTCAGATAGATGACTGTGGGCATATTGTGTACTAAATTCCTGTAAGTATATTTATGCTGTCTGGGCTGACATGGCCTTCACATTTGTACAACACACATACACAACTGCCTGTACATCCAATAACCTTGAATTTGCTTTGCTTGCTACTGTTGTGCTCCACTTACCATCACGCAAACACAGTGTGTGTGAGCTGTTGCTTGACATTACAGACAGTATTTTACACCAGCATGTGGGACACTGTTATCTTCTCCTCAACAGACACTGCAGATGTCATCTGCTATAAAGTGTTGTTTGATACACTCCAAGTTGGACTTGAGCTGTGGTGCTTACATAAAGTACTGGGTTCTGTAGTCTGTGTAATTAGATATGTAGGGGGTGTATTCTCGCTGCAATCAACTGTGTGTCAACTGTTGCTTGACATTACAGATAGCATTTTACACCAGCATGTGGGACACTGTTATATTCTCCTGAACAGATACTGCTGATATCATTAGCTATATCACATTTTTGGATATGTAACACTGCCACCAGGGCAGGGTCAGAGACTGGCCTGGAAGAAATCACCTCATCCTATACAATAAAGATTATAGTGACATGGCTTTTAATCTATCCACATACATGATGGGATGGTTTGTAGGCCCTGTGTTATCTTGCTGAGAAAGCCCAGCTGATACTTGTGTCTGGTGAAGTACATGTAAAAAAGGGCATTATACTCTATTAGTGTTGTAATGAGGTTTGGCTACAGTGCTGTCATACAATCCTAAGCTTTCAATATGGTGGCATGACTTATGATGTGCAAAACATAGGCTTTTAACATCTGTGTGGACACTTAGTGGTCAACATTCAGATTGCTATCTTCATGTGTTTCCAGTGCTTGCATCACTGGGTTTATACATAACAGGACTGCTGTCAGTGTTGTGATTAACATGGAATTCCACTTTTCAGACTGACAACATTACAAACTCACATTTCTGCATTTATTTTTGCAACTTATGCCTTTGCTACCATTCAGTTGTGTGTGTTAGCTCCTCCTTTACTATGTTATCACCATTGGTGGGCTCAATGATTGCACACAATATGCAAGAATCGGCAAACCTGGTAATCCAAAGGCCATATACTTTAGCCTGAACTGTCGAGAAATACAGTTCAGTGAAGGGCCAAGCACAGATCCCTGGGGTTTGACAATGATGACAGCTCCACTGGTACAGGTTCATTCACCAAATTTCACATGATGTTTTCTATGAGTGAGCCAATTGGTTATCCATCAACTGACATAAGGTTTAATTCCCATCTTGAGGGTCTTCTCAATGATACCTGTGTGTGTGATTGTGTCAAAACCTTAGATTACAATAGGCAGTATGCACTGTCTTACCTTCATTCAGGCCTATCACACTGAATTAATGGGCTGTGAAAACATCACAGATCACCTATGGCATGACTCAGCACATACACTTTCCTGATATGGTTGAATAGACAGTTCAACACACCCTCCACATGTTCTATGTTGTCATATGAGGCTGTACATCAGCATGCATCCACCTGAGTCAGGGTTACAGCACCTCTTGCACGCATGTATAGAGACATCCTCAACTGTCAGGTGCACCAACATGTCATCATGGACTTCTTCTAAATGCAAGCTACTAATATTCCAGGTGTGTGAGTTGTTAATGCTACATTAGGTCCATTACATCTGCTAGATATCTTCAAAGAGGTCATTGAGGACATGCATGATGAACAGGTCAAGGCATTTGACACAAATCCACACTGAGGTATTCAGTCACCACTGTCAACAGCTATATCACCAAGTCAGTAGACCAGTGTATGACATATGCGGTATCTCACTATGTTGAAATGTGTCATGTGACATACATCACTGGTCCAGTGATCAGGTTGATAGATCAGGGGTGTCTACTAGGCCCTTTCCTCCACAGAAATTAAATGATGGACGTCAGAGCTGACATACACATGCTGTGTCTAAACAGCTGCCTGAAGGACTGCAGCTTGTGGGCAATCATTGACTCAACTGTGATATTACTATAATACAGACAGTGCCAACACATACCAAAACCTGCTGCCACAGCCATGGCAACACCTGCATTGACAAGAAATGTGGAGGGATTTGTTGAATCAGGAAACAGACACACCACCCAAGTATAATGTGGACATCACACCCCATAATCAGACCATTAGGTATGAGATCTGTGTCCTGGGGAAGAGGGCAAGTGGTTCATCCACCATCATGTGGTCACAGTGCTGACTAATCCCCAGAATGTAACACAACTACTGGGTATGTGAAGGGCATGCACATCAGAGGCCATAATAACTTCATGGTTCCCAGCCTACACCACACTGATTACTGTGTAAAATGCACCTTTCTTCATGTACCTCCCTATGCATCTTCCAGTGATGTGTAACTGAAGTGTACCACCTTAGCCACAGTCCACTGTCACATGGCTTATTGGGCATACCTAAGTATTCTTTCTGTGGAACATACCTGACTATCTGATGGTGCAGAACACCAGTCAAGTTGTTACACCAGATGCATGTGTGCTACCTGTTCTGCTTATGCACACGCTACATACATAGGTGTTTGACAACACTAATGGCATGTATGTCTTCCGTGACAGCGTGGATTGTGCCATATATATATATATATATATATATATATATATATATATATATATATATTATAGGTTTACTATTGTTTGTGCGAACGACATTCTATCGGCTGCAATGTGCCGAAAAACAGAATGTCGAATGCACAAGCAGTTTTGCTACAGATAGTTGACTCCTCTTATGCGAATGCACAACACATTTGCATAAGTAGAAATTGACTATCTGCACGGAGATCGTGGTACAGTGGGGAGTGGAAATTCATCCTCATCCCCACTGTAGTGCGATCTCAGAGTTAGAATGTATAAGTAGGGAGTGTGTGGGGGGCACAGCCCCCCACATGAGAGTTGCAGGATTTTGCATAGCTGTATAGGAGTTTGATTTACATCAGCTCCTATATGGCTATCACATGGTAGCTTCAACAACAATGTTGAGTCAAATGCATTGAGCATTTGGTTCGACATTGTGAATGGTAGTTATTTGTATTTTCGGTATTATCATTCGTTTATTTGAACAGAAATAAACAATAGTAAACCATATATATATATATATATATATATATATATATATATATATATATATATATATATATATATATATATATATATATATATATATATATATATATATATATATATATATATATATATATATATATATATATATAAAACATGCACAAAAAGGCAACTAGCATGTATTGCTCATACTGTCACATACAGGTGTAGCAGTGTCGTTCCTTACACCTCCAGCAGATGTTACAGTGCCAGGACAGTGTGCATGGTTGCCCTCATAGAGTGTGGATGTATCAGAATAGTTATTCAAGTGTGTACATGCACTTATCTTATCACTCTACATTGTTATGTCACCTTGTGTGACTGTCCAAGACAACACATTTTAATTTGCAGTCCATACTATACCATATAGATATATGCTTCATGTTGCTGCTGCAAACATCTTTCATTGACATGTCTGCCTCTGCTGTACATGACAGGATTCCACCTATCCTCTTTCCTTGTGTTCATTCCTACAATTCATCCAAGTGTCCCTAGTCAATGCACACACTCCACTGAGTGATCATATTACATGGCAGTCCCATGTCCTATTACAGATTCCTAATGCAGCTTCAGTACAGAATGCAGGAATGGGATCTCTGCACTGATGTGACTCAATATTGCATACATTGGAGTGCATATCTCTTAACTGTCCTGATTTGTGCAGAATGTCCAGATTTAGTCTCATATTTGTGATCTTTTCCTCACTGCATTTTTGTTTTCTGGCATATCATTGGCATGTCATTGTGGAGTGAAGTCAGAAACTGATGACTGACAATTGAGTTTGAAATTTCATGTTCTTAAGCAGTTCATGCTAATGTACAACCTATTTATTCTGTCAGCTGTCATAGTTTGAAAGTGCACTATTAAATATCTGTCCCTATTTTTGGACCCCCCCCCATTATGTATGCCTTAGTCCCCATATCTTGCTCAAAGGAGATGACAGGTATGTTTGAGGTTTCATTCTACCACATGTCTATGTGACATCTATGGTAATTATGTCCCTATTTCTTGTTAAATGTCCCTGCATTATTGTCGCTCATCCAGTCAGGATTAAATAGATGAATTTTTGTGAGTTCTGTTCAAGCAGCTTTATTTTATACAAACACATCAGGATTGAGGCTTAATAACTTTAACTTAGATAAATGTATAAACAAACTAGCTATTAACTCATACATGCTCACTCTCTTGCTGCACTCTCAAAATGGCACTGAAGCTAGCACATGCTGACCTTGAAATGCTTTTTAAAGGTACAACACACACTCACACACACACACACACACACACACACACACACACACACACACACACACACACACACACACACACACACACACACACTATTCTACATCATCCCTCTTTGGGAAATAAGTCATGCAATATCGATGACATTAATTAATTTTTTGTTATGCAATTATTCACAACTAAATGCATATAGACAATTATGTCCAGGTTGCTGTGTATTTCACACCAGGTCCTGAAATATAACCAAGTCATGTGACATAGAAATTAGAATTAGGTCTAGCAACTGGGACTGTATCTGCTGAATGTTCACTTTAGGGACATCAGGAACATCATCAGGAATGGAAATAGAAGTTAAGACATGTTCTGCAACAGGAACATTGTCTGGATTGCTCTGCGATCTAGAGTCTGTATCATAGGAACAATGCTACGATATTGATTCTGGTACAGGAAGAAAATGTCTGCAATTTCTCCTGTACTCTACACCCTCAGATTCTATGAAGTAGGTTCTCAGCTCTGTACATATACCTGTTACTTAACCAATCTGGTCAAAACCTTTCGCCATTTGTATCCTCACTGTCTCTCCTTCTTTTGATGGATGAAAAAACCTGCTCAATTTATCATAGCTGGACTTCGGGAAAGAACACTTTCTGAATAATCAGGCTCTAATTGTCCTGTTGTTCTTAGCTTTAGGCCTCAACAAAATGGATCTAATAGGCAATGTTGTTCTGGTTTGTCTAGAGAGGTTTCTGAGCAGGCGAGCCAAGTATATCGTCATGAGGTATGTTTCTGAGATTGAGTAATTCAAGAAGACATCGGTATTATCATGATTTGACCTCTCAGTTAATTGCTTTGCACTCTGTACTGCATGTTCAGCTAGTCCATTTGACTGTGGATATTCTGGACTACTAGTAACATGTACAAAGTCCCATGCTCTTGCAAATTTCTGAAACAACTGACTAGTAAATTGGGTACCAGTGTCAGAAATAACTTTGTGTGGACAACCATGGACTGAGAAATGATGTTTCAGCTTGGTGATAAAAGCAGTGGACATTAGGTTAGGTAATAAATCAATCTTAAACCAGTTCAAATAAGAGTCTGCCAACACTAAGTAATGCTAACTGTCCCACTTGAATATATCAGTAACTACCTTTGACCAAGGTAGTTCAGGAACTTGACTTAGCTGAAATGGTTCTTTTTGTAAATGTGATTTAGTACTATTACATACTAAGCAAGAAGAAAGTACTTTATCAATGTCTCTTACTAGAGAAGGCCAAAATACTAGTTGTCTTGCCCTTCTTCTGGTAGATTTGGAACCTGGGTGACCACAATGCAAAATTTGGATATATTCATATAAGGAAGGAGGTACAACAATTCTAGGACCTTTGAAAAGAATGCCATCTTCCATCAACATCTCATCTCTGTAAGGAAAATAAGTTTGCACTTCAGGTGGTGCACCTGATTGCTTTGATGGCCATCCAGCATTTGCAAAACTGGATCAGTCTTTCTATGATATCTCAGCTCATCAAGTCTCGTGGTAGAAAGATTACACACTTCTATGACATCAAAGTCAAAATTCGCTGTATGAAGCTGTTCCATTGTATTTCTGGCTGATGTGGATAAGGTATCAGCCAAATAAAGAAGTTTGCCTTTTGTATAGACCATTTTGAAGTTGTACTTTTGCAGTTTGAGCATCATTCTTTGTAATCTCACTAGAGCTGAATGAATAGGCTTCTTTAGAACAGAAACTAGAGGTTGGTGATCAGTTTCAATCTAAATAGCTCGACCATAGATGTAATCATGAAACTTCGAACATGCAAATACTGTTGCCAAAAGTTCTTTCTCAGTTTGAGCATATTGCATTTCATTTTTGGTAAGAGTTCTAGATGCATAGGCTACTGCTCTGCCCTCTTTGAGGAATAACTGTGCCAAGATCAAATTTTGAAGCATCACAGGAAAGAGTTACTGGTTTATTGACATCATAGCATCTTAATGTAGGTGGGGTGGCAATTTTCTGCTTAAGGTCTTCACATACTCCCTGATGCTGTTCCAGCCAAGACCATATAACATTTTTGCACATCAGCTCTCTCAGAGGTGCTGTCAGCTCTCTGACGTTTGGTATAAACTTGCCTAAATAGTTGACCATACCAATAAAATGTTGTACAGCTTGACCATTTTCTGGTGCCAGCATCTCAAAAATGGCTGCTTGCTTGGACGGGTCTGGTCACAAGCCAGTGCTAGTAAATAAATGATTTACATATGTAACTTTGGGTAGTCTGAATTTGCACTTCAAAGGATCGAGCTTTAAGTTCACTTCACATGCTCTATCTAGAACTTTCTTAAGGTTTCTGTCATGCTCTACTTCACCATTGCCTCCAACCAATAAATCATCTACTTTTATGGCACAAGGATAACATGAAACAATTTGCTCCATTGCACACTGGAAGACTTCTCTTGCAGAATTTATTTCAAATAGCATCCTGAGGAATCTATATCTGCTAAATGGGGTACTGAAAGTAATCAGTAATGAGTATTTGAAATCAAGCATCACTTGCCAAAATGAACTTTATGCATCCATGACAGAAAAAACAGTGGCATTTGGTATTAGGGCTGCAACGTCAATGTCTGTTAGCATTGGATGATGCAGTCTTTTTAATGCTTTGCTCAAATCTCTTGGGTCAATACATATTCTGATTTTGTCTGACCCTTTCTTGTGGGCTGCTACCATGGACAACACCAATTCAGTTGGTTCTGTAACTGGACAAATTACACCTTGCTGCACCATTTTATCCAACTGAGCTTAAATTTTATTCTGCACAGCTATCTGAGCTTTTCTTGATGGTCTGATGACTGGACTGACCTCTGGGTCTAACTTCATAGAATACACAACTGGAAGTTTGCCCAACTTGTCATCGAAAACATTAGCATACTCTGAGAATATAGCTTCAGTAAAATTAGAACCAGGATATGTGCTATATGATGAACTTCTTTGTTAAAAGAAAGCAAATTCATTCTCAAACTGCCTCTGAGACCCACTAATGACTGCACAGGTCTTTTGACTACATAGAATAACAAGCTGTAACAGTTCCTAGCCAAATAACATGATAGCACTACTGAGCCTTCGGTTTGAATTTCTTCACCTCCATAAGCAATAAGTTTCACACAACTAGCTACATTGAGTTGTTCATTAGTTCTCACCTTAGCAAATGTGTCTGCTGAAATAACATTCTACTTTGAGCCAGTGTCCACTTTAAGCTCCATGAATTTACCATTGATCTGGACAGTACAAAACACTTTGTTTTTTGCCAGCAAATTTACTGCATCAACCTTTTCACCAATTACTGATACGCCATCTACATAGAAAGTAGAATTGCAGCTCTCTGCATGGTCAGCTTGCTTTTTTGAGTGATCCTTCTTTATAACTGTGTGAGGTTTACTTGATTTGCAAAACATTTGAAAATGGTTCCATGTTTTACATTTGTAGCATTGCTGACCAAATGCTAAGCATTTTTCTCTTTTAGACTCATGATTGGCACAATTGCGACAGTTAACAATAAAGCTAGATTTGGGTTTTGCTGACTCACCCTTGTACTGCACTGAGCATGTCCTTTTCTTAGAACTTGCTGGAAAACTACAGGTTTTAGCCTGCAGGGGTGGCAGGTGTCATGTGCTTAGGCCTGCTTCTGCTAGCCAGATGTTGCATTCTGTCTACATTCGGTCTGGAGCCTGCTGTAACCATGCTCTTATCACTTGCAAGCATATTTGTGTGCCTTTCTGTAACTTTATAGATTTGACAAATCTCAATAGTTTTGCTCAGCATTGAATCACTGTCACAAAGCAAAATCTTTCTCACTGCATAGGATCATACGGTCATAGGATGTTACAAGGTTATTGGCCCTGAGGCCCTTATAAGCCTAACCAAGAGTTTAGCCCATGCATAGACAAGTCAGCACCCAATGCTCCTGTCCAACAGGGACACGGGTGGAATCCCAGGGATGTATTTTCTATTTCCCATCCAGTTATCCAGATTGCACTTAAAAAGGGGTAAACAGGTACTCTGCTTGACGTGGAGAGGGAGTCTATTCCATAGATGGGGGAGTCTCTGGTACACAAATCATCCTGCCAGCAAGTCTTATTGATGTCACAGACCAGGCTGAGGTTGCATGTGCGGGTTACTTGAGGGGAGCTTGACTTGTGGTTATGCAGCAGTCCCATCAAGGTGGGGTCCGAAATCACCTTGTATGCCAGACAGAGGTCACCTCTGAGGAGTCTGTATGAAACAGAGTAGAGGGATAAGGCTGTTAGCCTATCTGTGTATGGTAGGTTTTTGAGACCCTGGATTCTCCTGGTGAGGAACCTCTGTGGTCTCCCTAGCTGCTGCATGTGCTTTGCGAGGTACATGCTGTCCCTGGATGAGATACCCGTACTTATGAGGTGGGCCATGTAGAAAGTTTTCCATACAATGGAAGCAACATGGTGGTCAAAAGTCAGGCTGCTATCAATCTGGGTGCCCAAATCCCTCACGACTGACTGCTTGCTTAGAGCACTGCTATGAATGTGATAATTTGTGGGGACATCTCTCTCCCCAAAGGGGAAGAGGATGCATTTTTTGTATTCAGCTTGAGGCCATGTTTCTGGCACCAGTCATTTGTTTGGTTGAGACCCTCTTGGAGGATGTCCACTTCACTAAGGGAATTGATGACAGCTCCTAACTTGCAGTCATCTGCAAACTTGGTCAGCCATAGTCCACTGGTTTTGGCCTGTACCTCAGAAAAGTATATCCCAAATAACAGTGGCCTCAAGACCGAACCCTGGGGCATGCCACTCGATACAGGTCTACTGCTTGAGGTGGCTTCCCCTATTTTGTCTATATGGGTTCTATCAGAGAGCC
Organism: Protopterus annectens; assembly: GCF_019279795.1. Taxonomy (NCBI): domain Eukaryota; kingdom Metazoa; phylum Chordata; order Ceratodontiformes; family Protopteridae; genus Protopterus; species Protopterus annectens. The sequence continues at coordinate 1,673,825,766 of NC_056731.1, read as the reverse complement.
AGTTGGCTACCCATCTGGTAACATACGAATTGATGCCTAGTTGAGAGCACTATTAATACCACACACAAGCCTGTTTTTATCAACTCATATAAAACTGACATGTTTTAGCTTTGTTTCTCAGGTCAGTTATATAAGCTGCAAAAGTTTCCCCTGTTTTTTGATCTCTTCTGTAAAACAAATGCCTCTCTAATGTAATATTTATCTGGGGGTTACAAATTTCCCTGAACTTGCGCTTCAAACACTCGGGTCTTCCCTTGATTCAGCCTGTACAATAGTATGATGGTTTTCACCTTCTGCCTCATATACTGCTGGTGCATATACAAATGAACGCTCTGTTTCAATGGCCTCTGACCCAGCTAGGTTTAGTAAAACGAATGCCCTGGTGGAAGCAGCTAAATCTTGTTATTAAGGATATAAGTTGTTCCAAAGAGAAACAGCATAATATTATGGCTGTTGGAGTTTGTCTGAATATTCCAGGATTATATCAGGTCATTGCACTGCAAACTAAGAACCTTCCTCCCAAGTATGCAGAAAAATGAGAAACTTGGATATATAAATTAATTTACATTTTCTAGAAGTTTTACACTGTCTATGGGAAGGCTTGAATATGCAAATGACACCACAGAAATGGAAGCCTTTATCAATAATATGCAGGGTCTGAGATCTACACAGGCATGTGTGTGGTTCAAGTCTATGGCTTCTGGATCCAGTGACAAAAAGTGGAGGGTGCAATCACAGCTTTCCACCTCATGCAAATCAGTCACCAAGAGTCAAGACACCTAAATGTATTGCCCTGATAAACTTTCCATAAATACTGTTAATAATATTTACATATTGTATCGATCTACCCTGTTAATAATATTTACATATTGTGTCAATTGTCTATGAGGTTATCTACCTTTGGTAATTACTTTGTGAATTTGTTCTGTTAAATTTTTGATAAATTTCTTCTCCCAGGCTGTGCCTAGAAATGGTCTATTGTAATCAGTGTACTTCCCCAGTAAACAAACTAATTATACAATGACTGGCCATTAATATTTCAAAACGAGCACGCTGATTGGTCAGCCCAACCAGTGTGCTGGTTGTAAATCCAAGCATATACCAATGGAAAAGGTCCGGTCATCCAGACTTTTTTCCATTAATATATGCAATAAAAAAATTCATTTTATTTCATTATTTTAATAACCTCACAAAAATGGAGTCCAAAATGAACTAGAGAGATGACACAGAGAAAAATAAAAGGATTATCAGATACGATATACAAAATTAAACAAATATAACTGATTATCCTTTTATTTTCTGTCTCATCTCTCCTGTACTTTAAAAGCATCCCGGATTCTTTTATTTGTTTTAGTTAAAAAAAAAAAAACAATGGAGATATTCCTTTCTCCTTTGCTTCCTTCACATAGCACTGGTGTACTGCAAAAGTGTGGGAATGCTCATCCCCCATGCATGCGCAGTACATCAGCAATGCCCTAGGATACCAAGGCAAAAATGGAAGAGCACCACAGCGCCATTATACAAAGACATTATTTAAGAAAAAGTAAGTAATTTTTTTCTTAAATAAATAATATCATTGTATAACTTAACAATAAAAGATAGTATTTATAGGCAAGCACTTCACAGCTACACAGTACTAAATATTAGTGTTCTATAGTGCAATATGACCTATAGCTGTTTAGATATGAATCAGGGTTTGCATAGTGTTCGTAGCAGGACAAACTGAGTACATAGTAAATTAATGAAGCAAAATTATGATGACAAGTGGCATTAGTCAGAATCATAAGACTGACACTACCAAAACACAGGTGACTGAAATAGTCAGTATTACAGGAAAAGCACACACACATATTCAGAATGCTTAGAGGCTATACCACGTATAACTGCAACAAAACATCTCATTAATGCCATGTGCACAGACGCTGACATGCCAAGGAGAGCTAGCTTACCAAAGTGCAAGGTCATTTCGTCATATAAACTGGGAAGAAAGGGGAAGACAGGAAATTTAGGAAAGAAGGACTAGAAAACTGAGGAAAACACACAAGTGTAACCATAGGAATAACTGGTGTGAAGGGATATCTTTTTAAGAGAAAGGTTGCCATTTATCATATAAGAAGAGAAAGGGTAGTAATACATAGGGGAGGTATACAGGGGAAGGAAAGGTTGCAGGGCCAAACAGACAGACAGACATAAAATGCAGTCACAGACAGAGACAGGCTAAAACTTCAATTTCACCATTATTTTCAGACATCCTGTAATTGTGAGACCATCAAATCTGCACAGAAGATGCCATCCTAGACAGCATCCATGAGGCATTCTGCCTTTGCAGTGCATATACACCCCAGAGGTAATAGGCGTAATGGTGTGTGGTGCCACAATGATTCCAAGTCTGTCCTTGACCTGGGTGCAACACTTGACATTAATCAGTAGATACAGAGGTCAGTGATCCTAGCAAAGAGGGCTGCTAGTCAGACCATGTTGAAGATGCATGGGCTACAGGATGAAGTACAACACCTGCATGGCCTGAGCGATGACATTCAGTACCTGCAGTGTCATGGGGTCAGAGAGCAGACTGTCCTGCTGAGGTCATTAAAAAGACAGTAAGTATGTTGCATGGCCTGCATGCTGATGTGAATTATCTGCATGGCGTGCAAGATAACATCCAGTGCCTGCCCAGAAATATGGCTTACAGGGACAGGGAGCAGGCTGTGCTGTTGATGTCATTAAGAAGACAATGAGTATGCTCAATGGCCAGTATGATGATATGCATTATCTGCATGACATGCAGGATAACATCCAATGCCTGCAAACTGATGTGGGGTACAGGGACAGGGAATAGATTGTGCTGCTGAGGTCATTAAGTAGACAGTGAGTATGCTGCATGGCCTGCAGGATGATATGCATTTTTTGTATAGTATGTGGGATAACATCCAGTGCCTGCACACTGACATGAGCTATAAGGACAGACAGCAGATGGTGCAGATCAGGACACTGGTGGATATTACCCATTCATGAATCAGATGGTAACCATTCTCTTTTTTGTCTGTACATCACCTGCAATCCATGGCCATGGAAAGATCTAAATGTAAAGCGGCTGGCAGTAGTCCAAGCATATCCAGATGACACAGACTGTTCCTGAGTCAACATCACTGTTGACTCTGGCCACAGAGGCCATTACACCTGGTCATGGCTAGTCTCACATATATGGCCACTACTGTTCCTCAAGTTCCACCCCTGGAATGCCTCAACAGGCTGTCTTTCCATCATAGTTCTTCACCATCAGTATCCCCTGTGGGAAGTTGAAGTACCATGACTATCATGAATGTCATTCTAGTAATGGACACGATACATCTGTTGACTGCTGACATGAGGCACTCAATCGGAGTACTTAGACAAACACTCATTAAAACACACACACACACATACACACACACACACACACACACACACACACACACACACACACACACACACACACACACACACACACACACACACACACACACTTGTAGTTGTCTTCTGTTCCTTCTATAGACCACATCAAGCCTCAAAACCAGCCACCACAATATATGCTGTTAACATTTGCAACATTGCATTTCCACATACCTTTCAACCTCCTAGAGCAAGAAATCTGGACAAAGCTATAAATAATGGGGGAACAAAGGCCCAAAAATAAGGACAATTTTATTTTGGTCCTGCTACTGCTTGTTCCTCCTCTGACTGACTGCCTTGCTTCTTGTCTACTACTTCAGCAGATATGTTGACCCTGGTGGGGTCTATATTAGAACATCAAAGTTTTAAAACTTCAAATGTCCTAATATCGACCCTAAAACAGCGAACGCTGAAAATAGCGAAGCTGCAGAACACCAAATTTTTCCTAGGGAAAGAATTCAGTTGGCCGTTTCTGTGGCTTCGCTATTTTCAGTATTGAGATGGAAAGTTACGAGTCAGGTTCAGGTAAGTGTGCGATTGTGCAGACGTTAGGGTTAGGGCACGGGTTAGGTGAGTTAGGGTTAGGGCGCTGGTGAGGTGAGTGTGCGATAGTGACAGACATTAGGATTAGGGCGGGGTAGGTGAGTTAGGGTTAGGGCGTGGGTCAGGTGAGTGTGTGATAGTGACGGACCTTAGGGTTAGGGTTTGAGTTAAGGTAAGTGGATAGATAGTAGTGTATGTACAGTTTAGTGTAGGGTGGATGTAGGATTTTAAGTGTATGTGTGTGGATTGCTGTTTTTTTGGTGTGCTTGTGTTGTGTGTGTGTTTCTCGGAACAGCAAATTTTTTCCAAGGGAAAAAATTCACTGTTCTGGGTGTTTGAGATTTTAAGCTTTTGCTTAAAAGGGGTCGATGAATTAGCATTCGCTTTTCTAAACATTCACTAATTTAATATAGACCCTCCTGGTGGGATGTTTCCCTGATGCTGAAGCTGTTTCTGCACATCCATATTATGCAATATTGTTCACATTGTAAATATTTGATTGCAGGTTCTTAGTGAATATTCCAGTGCTCCCATTGGATGCATCAAGGCAGCAGAAACACCCCTTATATTGACCCAAAACACATTCTGCCATGTTCCATATATTTATATTATATGCCTGCAATAATCTTGGAGATTGCAGATGAGAGTCATCATCCACTATTCACATGCATATACTCCATCTCCTGTAACACACAAGTGACATGGTTGTAAATGGCCTGCCACCTGATTGCATGGTGACTGAATATTCTGGGCTCTGTATGCACCTACATGTATACCTACCTGACACTGTGGAATGCCATCTCCATGAAATACTGGTACGAGATGGACGTGTCAGATATGAGAACATGGGAGCTGCCTCAGTTATTCATAGAAACTTTATTGATGATATCCCGAGCATTGCAAACTACCTGGCAGTTGTGGAAGTAAAAGGTCTTCCTGTTGATGTATCTGACACCCAGGTGGAGCCTTGATAGCAATGTGTATAAAGTTGATGGCTCCCAGGACCCCAGGGAAATAGGAAATGTAAAATGTCTTCAGAGAAGAGATCACTCCTTTCTAGTCCTTGGTAACCATATATGCTCCTTCACATGCTGCAGCATAACTGGAGTAGGATATATGACATTGACAACTGTGAAATCCCTAGTGTGTCCCTTGTATGTCATTGAAATGTTGCTGTAGCTAGAATGGTTAAAGCTACACATACCTTTATCTCCACTGGAATTGGCTTTCTACACATTCCCCCTTGATTCCACATGTGGGCAATGCAGTTTGTCAAGTTCCTATGTGGCATACCTAGCCACACAGAAGCAATTTACAATATGACAGTCAGTGAAGTGATGGTATGTTATTAGTAATGCCATCTGTACTGATGTGGAGGGTTGCAGCATGTCACATCATGGATATTGGCTGCAAGAGCAGCTACTAACATGTTCTTCTCTTTTGTAGTTGGTGCTATCACAAACGTTCTAGCATCCTGTGCCAGAACAATTTCCAACATTCAGAATAATTGAATGTTATTGTGCTCTGTAATTAACCTTATACATTCCTGAATCACTTAAACATGTTTGATTGCTACATTTGCATATTTGCTACCCCACATTTACTTATGTTGTCTCATTTCCATATCATTATGTAGTCATTTACATAATATGCATGACACATTCTTTTTACCCTAATGCAGTTCTGCTACTTGTGTCTCTGAATTGCCTCTTCCCTGTGAGTCACCACTTTCCATGTTATTTTGTGCAGCACAATGTGCTGTCTATGAACACTGGCCAGAATATAATGATAATTCCTAAAGTCCTTTCTGAATAGTTCAAGTTTGCCTACCTATCATTTTCTAGTAAGGAATCACTAACTTTTCAAGTTGCTTCAGAGGCATCATTCAAAGGTTGCAGAATGCATCATTACTGTATGTTCAGTAATGCATCAGATCAGTGAGGTATCAACTGGTACTCTGATCTCCAATGAATCAATAAAAGTATAGCCAGTGTGTCTAATGCATGCCTTTTAAAAGTTATGCCACAGATAATTTATTTTTACTGGTTTGGATTCATCCCTGGATGTCAGTTTTTTCATTTAAACCAAGTATTACAATCACTAACAATGAAAATTCTCACAAAGAAGTTACAAAATAAGGATATGGCTTTGTTGGCAATATATACATATTAATAGGAAAATAGGTACTTGCGTATTATCGCAACCAGATTTGCGAGGTGGTCATGTTTCAGTTCAACAATGTCTGTTAACTTTAAAAGGGTTGGCTGCACTGTTTAAAAGTCTTCTGGTATGTTGCTAATGGGTTTAGAAGAGGAATAAGGGGGCAAAATCAGGTTTTTGGATAGCGTGCTTTACCGACGTCACATAATGAATACAGCGATCACAACGAGTACTGCTCGTTGTGACAGCAGGGATGAATGACCATTATTTTTTGGGTGTAACATCCTGGTAAATGCTTACTACTTACATTGGGAGCCAAAGTTCATCCATCCAATGAAGTATGCAGACAAATGAACACACTGCAGTCACAGTGATGGCAAGAAATCATACCTTTTATTTGCTGACTGTTATCAGTAAAGCGATCACTCATTCTGTTACACTGCATCCAAAAGCCTGCAGTCCTTAGTTGGATGTTACAAAAAGGGAAGGTTATGAGGAATAAATGTATTCAGTTTTACTCGCCATTCATCATGACAACGAAAGTTGCCTGTCAGGGAGTGGCAAGTAACACTTTTAACTGCGTTTCAAAGGCAGCACTTCTGTTGTTGAGAACCTGTTCACTCTGCTCGCAGTTCCTTTGACGGCCATTGCAAAGCAGCAGTCAAGTGTCTAATTCAGACAAGGGCACTCCCTGCAAAGAGGAAATTTCAGATTATTCCTCTTCGTATATGGCAAACAATGGGTCCCAATAATGTGTCACACTTCACAGTGCCCTTCTTCCATAAACACACATACTTTCCCGGGTACGCCACCTCGCAAATCTGGTTGCGATAATATGTTAAGTACCGGAAAATAATTTACCTAGTTCTAGAAAAGCTAGCAGTTCTTAAACTACTTATTTATGCCATTCAAACACTTTATTAAAATTCTGGAGCTTTTTATAAACAATCAGGATTGTTCATGCTTTGGTCAAACAAATGGTGTCAGGCTGAGATGACCCATGGACACTTTTATTAATCCAGATAACAGGGATGCCATTGAGTTTAACCAAAGAAAATGCTTCTGTTTTGTCAACAAATCTGGAACATCCTCCCTAAAGTTCTGCATTTACACAGATGATTTGAGATTGATAATATCAGCTTCTCAAATATTAACAAAAGCATTGTTTGATTGTCAACATAATATAAACATTTTGTTTTAAGCTACATAGTTAATAAGGGTAAATCATAGTTGTTATGGATTGGAACTGATATACCTTTGACATTCTGTTTCTTGTAGTTCGAATAAAATATCTTAGAGTATAGTACATGGCAGACTTTTGCAGCAATGAAGCTGAACTCAAATTTAATGGCCAGAGTTCAAAAACATGTTGCCATCAGTGTAATCTGGACAACACAGTTATGTCCAGTAGTGCAATGGCAATATTCTGCAGTTCAGAGACATGCTAAAACCATCTGTGCAGCACCTCATTAATGGCCCATTATCATACCTCTTAATCAATAACCGTATACAGACATTAGAGCTAACCTTACAAGTCTTCTCCTTAGCAAATCATGCATGTCAGTAACACAGACACCTAGTAACATGCAGACACAGAAATACAAACATTCAGGCAGGCATGCACACACACACATGTGCCCACACACACTCACCCCCCCCACACACACACACACACACACACACACACACACACACACTGGTACTGACACATATGCAGATGATTTTCTGTTTTGCAGTACTCACCTGCTGCAGTCCTATCCGTCCCACTCCTCCCATATATAAGAATTAATAGCTGAACACCATCAAAAGATATTATATACTATTGAATTTTCCTGTCTCAACAGCTCAGTAGAGATATTATTTGAATAATTCTACTGTGTTACTCCGTTCCGGGCAAAAAGGTTCTGGGGATTAGCACATGGCTAATTAACATTAGCTGTACGACTGGCCTACTGCCTTTGCATGTGATCTTCACCACTGAGTTCAGTGTTGTGCTTCCTGCTGGTGCCATCCTGCTGCACTGGTGCTGTCTCAGTTGCTGAATTAGAAACCAGGATTGCTCTGAACAACCCTGTATGAGGCAGGTTTGAGCAGTTCATTCTGGATTTCTGAATCCCAGGGAATATTACAATATTGTATGACAATACAACTGTATGGATAATATTTCCTCTCTCTTTTATGGGTTTGACAAAATCAAAATGCTTTTTCTCTTGAAATGACTCTTTACTTTTCTTATGAACTAATTCACTCAATTTTATGATTTTAATAATTAAATCAAATGTATCTGGAAAATATTGTGAAGTGGATCTTGTGGACAAGTTTACTTCATAATAAATCTCATTTTGGACTTCCTCCAGAGCCTGAGTTCTGTGTGACTGCTCAAATAGCTATGAGCTTGCAATTTTGAAACATCAGGGCTGATGCTAATAATAAACAGCAGATGAACTAGCTCCATATGACATATTTAATTGACTTTCTTTCCATACCGTGTGCTGGCAATTGATGCAGAGGGTTAAGGTTGTGAGCTGTAGTTCTTATGGTAAATGGTGTGATTCACTCAGCCTCATTTGCCTGTTGTGTGACCTTGAGCAAATTTAAGGTTCAGGCCAGAGGTGCAGAATACAAGATCATTGATAACCTTCCCATGAGGCTTTAAGCTCATGAAATTATAGCACTGTAACACTGTAAATGTGCATGCATACAGTTAAAAATAATTATAGCTCAATTAATTTTTTTTTAATAAATTAAATTCCTATAAAATTCTAAGCAGTAAATAAACTAAAAACGGTGGTGTTCCATAAACAAACCTACTTGCAAGCCTGAGAACAGGATCTATGAATAGGAGACTCATATCTATTACCACACTGAACACTACAGATCATACTACATATAAATGATAAGTGGTCTCAAGTCCACTACAAGACAAAGTCTTGAGAAAAAATAGCTACAGAAAGATAACCATGGATAAAATAACCTGGTACATAGTCAATGATAGATCACAAGGAAGTACCTGTGAACTTTTCCAGCTCTAGAGGCAAACACTGGACACAGTACCTAATGCACTGAAAATTATCAGTAGGAGAAAGAAGGCAACAGTAAAAATTGGTTGGGCTGAAAGGAGGTTGGTGAATTAGGCCTCACCTGTACAAAATGAGCAGCCTACACACAAAAGAGAAATGCTTGCCAAAGGCTTAGATATAGATTCACATTGAAGTATCACCCTAAAGCAGGGACACATCTAGATAACAACAGGACACACTAGAAGAACTTCAGTGCTAGCAGTTTGATTTAATTGATGAGAATCTTGTGTTAGGTGACCTCATCACCCAAAAGTCCTGTAAACCTCTACTACATGAGATATCATACTCTGGTCTGCCTCAGGGTGCAATTAGATGTATATATAGAGTCCATCTAAGTTTTCTACCTGTGCCCACATACTGTTTTAAACCTTGCTCATGAATGCAGACATAGCACTGAGAAATAAGATCATCATGAAACTAGGACATATAAGTAAAATTATTCAAGACAGAGCAACCAAACTATAGTTTTCTCCATTTTATATCCCATTCCAGTCTATTCCAGCATTCAGCTGTTTTGCAACAATGATCACGATCTCTACCATAATGCTGCCTACTGATCTCACCATACTCTCTTCTGACAGCACTCACTTCACAGCATCAGGTGCCTAATAGGTTATATGCTGCTGTAACTGAGGCCTTCAGGGACATGCCATTTATTGACTTCCTTGCCTCCAGTGAAACTTCCTACTAAGCATCCATAATGGGTTCTGTAATACATCTCAAGAGTCACACCCACCACATCTCATCAGTCAAAGAAATAATGCCACCTCAAACAGAAAATCAGATCTCATGATCTTCAGATATCTGGGTCATTGTATTAAAGAGGATCTAAGCTCTTGCTAGGTACTGCCAAGATGGTAACTTTCTGCTTAGTGGCTCTAATGTATAGCCTGGAGTTGATGCAGCAGAAGTAGTCTGTGTCAGTCCATAACAAATTGTATCCCTGCATTAATGGACTAAAGAGGAAGCCATATGTTGTTTTCTTTGCACGTAAAAGAAAGATGACTAAAGACAATTACCCTTTGTTTTGCATTTAGGATCTGACAGCTTCTTCTGCCGGGAACAGTGCAACCCCTTTTGTATTTAAAGAGTGAGTCACCTTGCAAGAAAAATATTGTAGTAGCACAGTCACTGCCCTACTTCTGTTCTGCAATACCATGTAGGTAAGGCACTTCTATTTGATGCTCTTCTTTCAATCACTGTTGCAGTGGCCTTAGCTATATGGGTTATATCCTGCACAGGATATAAGAGGCAGACAGCTTCTAGAGCTTAAGAGTATGTTTCATGTGCCACACTGTTGGCAGCTCAAGCAGAGGTAAAGAAAATCATTGCTTTGGGTGCCAAGTCCTTCAGAGCTTTCCTGCTGCTGAAGAGTGTTCCTCTTGCAGGTTTTAGAGATTCATCAGTTTCTCCCCTGCTACGGATAAAATTCTGTAGTATTAATTTTTAGCAGAAACTTAACTTTTTCTGCAAATCTAATTATTTAATGCCATAAAAAAAGTGTTTTATTAGACTGTCATATGACTTTCAGTCAAGTTTTACAATGAATTGTAACTTTTTACTTTTGAGGACAAATTGTTAAAACTAGGTCTGTTCAGTATTTTCCTGCTTAGAACTACTGTTTCATTACTTTTGGGGATGGGGTGCATGTTTGTAATATTTTCACTGTGTTTTTGGGTAGGAAAATACTTTTAATTATTTAACAGTTTTGATAACTATTGCTGGCAGTCTTAGCCATCCTTCAGGCTTTAAAGCAGTGTCAGTGGTGCAACAGGTAGTACACTCACCTTTGGTGCAAGGGGGCTGTGGGTTCTTTTCCTATGCCATATAGATCAATTAGTGACACTGAGATATTAAACCAAAGCCCCCCATCTGCTTGAGTTTGTGGTAGCTGAGATGGATGCAAACAATCCCTTGACACCTATCAAAAAGAGTAGGGGAAGATCCCTGATACCCTGGACACATTTACCCTAGTACTTTAACTACCACTTTAGGTCTACCCTGAAAAGAGGCTGCCAGGCTAGTGGGACTAACCCAGTCAATTAAGGATAAATAAAATACATTTTTTGATTCACCATAGAACAACAATCCGGTTCATTGGTTCCTCCTACTTCCAGCCACAAAAAGAATAAAATTTCTAGACAGCCTTTGACCCTTCATCAGCCTACAATTTTGCCTCAGTCATAAATGGGTGACTCTGTTGTAGTGATTTCTGGTTCAACAGACCATTCATCTTCTACGTTGGCTCCCTCTGGTATTGCCCCTTCACTCATCGTGGACCTTGTGTTAACTATGTCCTCTGGAGCTATTGGAGTGCCTTTGGCAGGTAAGGGAGAACCACTCTTGCTGATCTGAGAGGAAGGAGCAGAGACTGGCTCTCTGCCTATCTGGACTGGGGTGCATGTCCTCAGGGGTGTTATGCCTAACATAAGTTGGTCTGTTTCTATGGAAATTCCTGCGAAAAAGATGCAGAAAGTTAAACATTTATCTCCCCCTGTTTCTGTTATATTAGACAGGAGTGATTTTTGGGCTTTGCTCAGGGCTTGGTCCAGGCTCGTGATGCTTATAATTCTGGTGTTTCTGGCAATAGTAAATATAATTCTTAATTTTCTGAAGATTCACAGTATACTGAGCAGGAAAATGATTTTAAGGAGACAACTTCTAATTTTCCTTCTCAGGTGACTGATTGTGATTCTGAGGAGAGTGTTTCTTCTGATAGTCCATTAGAATAATTTCCTTTTACTGAAACCACATCCAGAATGAAATAGTTGTTATAGTGGTAACATAATAATATTCCACTGTTCTTAATATAATACTTTGATTAATTACAAATGGAATTTCCTGAAGTTATTCCTGTTCCTCCTGTTCGTTCAGCATGGGAGGATTATTTTATTATAGACTGTAACTTGCCTGACAACTAGCTAGTAGCCCAAAAGAAAGCGGATAGATTATAAAGTTCCTTGGTTTTACACATTCTTATTTTCTAATCTCAGCTCTGACCCTACAGTGATTTATTTGTTAAATCCTGTTAATGCTAAACATCAGGTTAATGCTAATCCTTCTCCCTCTGATAAGGATGGAAAAGCCTTAGCTAGATTTGGGGGAGAAGTGTATACTTTTGTCACACTTATTTTTAGAATTCTTAATTGTCAAGCTTACATGTTAAAACGTATGCTTGCATCATTTGAGAATATGAAGAATGTTACTGACACTTTTCCTCTCCTGAGGAAAAATCTTCTATGGATGCTCTTATTGCTTCTCTTCATACCTGTCAACCTTTTGGTGCAAGAAATCTGGACAAAGCCTAAAATAATTGGGAGACAAAGGCCTAAAAAATTAAATATTACACTTATAAACTTAGAAAGTTACTAGAATAACAGAATTTGTCTTACCATGCGTTTTTGAAGGTTAGGACTCAAATGTATGTCACAATTTAGTGACAGAAAATCACACATTTTATGAGGAACAAACCAAAAATTTAAGGAAAAAATCTGGACATTCTGCAAAAATCTGGACAGTTGAGAGCTATGCTTCTGTTGTTTCAAGAGATTAAACACTTCTTTAAATCTGCTAATCATTCAACTGATGCCTCTGTCATTGGAACGGTTATGAGAAGGTTTGCTTGGTTACATACACAAAATCCACCTGAGGATGTTAAAGTTGACATTCTGAATTACCCTTTAGAAATAGAGGTTGTTTTTGTACCATTTGTTGCTGAGGCTCTGAAAAAGTGTGATGAGAGAGGGAACCTGATTCAGGGAGTTACTTAGAGTTTTCTTCCTCCTTCTCAAGTTTGTTAAAGATTTTATGCATGTCTCTGCACTCATTTATAAATGACAAAATAAGTAGACACAACACGGTTCTGACAAGTAGACATTCAAAAAAAAAAAAAAACAATGCCAAAGGGACTTCAAACTGAAAAGAAAGAGCCCTCTAGAAACAAGGACAGTCTAACAAATCTGAAAGATGATCTGCAGAATGCCCCTGCTCTCCCTCAGACAGGCAAGCCTTTAAATATTCACCAACATATGTCTTTCCATTTCCCTCTTTGGCAAAAGGTAAGCTCAGACAAATGGGCTCTGAAATAGATTTTTCAGGGATATAGGTAGCAGTAGGTATCACACCCTCCTTTTCAATGGATTCTTTCTCATCTACCAGATAAAACTTCTTTTTTCCATCATGTTCTTCAGTATCTGCTGACTCAGGGAGTAATAGAAGCTCCTTGTTTTCTTTGATAGAGGAAAGGTTTTATTAAGGAATGTTGCTGATACCAAAGAAAGAAAAAGAAACATCCTGGAGAACATCCTTAAATCTTTCATTCCTGAAGCAGTTTGTAAAAGTAGAAAAGTTCAAAATGCTATTCCTTCATGGCCTGTTACCTCTGATTCTATATTTAAGTTTCTTAGTAACTCTAGGTTTAAAGTATGCTTCTCATCACATTCCTATAGCCTCAAATTTTGAAATGTTTTTTAAGGTTGTCTGTGTCTGGCTTACACTTTCAGTAGTCTGCGCTACCTTTTAGATTATCCACTATGCCAAGGATATTCACAAAGTGTCTTGCCCCAGTAACAGCCTACTGCAGAACGCAAAGTATTCACATTTGTTCTTATTTAGACAACTTATTTATCTTTGCAGTCTTTTTTTCAGAGAGCCAGGAATCTCTCACTTGGGTGAGGGATCTCCTTCAAAGGCCAGAGCTTCAAGAGAACATCCAAAAGTCTTTGTCTGACTCCTTCTCACAGGATTGTCTTCCTGAGATGTCTCCTAGATATATCAATTCAAAGAGCTTCTCTTCCACAGAAAAAAAGTAGCTCTCTACCTAGATCTTTTCCTGAGTGCTTCCACTCACCCCAAAGCTTCAGCAAGGAATTTCTCAGGAAACTAGGATTTATGGCATCCATGGTTCTTATGATTCTATCCACACTCTACATGAGAAAGATTCAGTGGTACCTACAATTTATATGATCCCAACATCAACATCCCCTAACATTCTGGATTCCTGTTTGGGGATTTATTAAAATGGAAGTACTTTTGTGAAGAGATCAGATTTATCTGAACCCAGGTCTAGGATTTTCTCTTCCAGTGCTCACACAGACTGTAACTATAGATACCTCAGACTTTGCTTGAGGAGTAGTGTCTGCAGGAGTACAAGTATAGCATTTTGCAAATACAAACAGAAAAGAGATGTTTGCAATAAAAAAAATGCTTTCAACTCTCTTAGACAACTTTTGTCCCCTGAACTGTTGCAAGTGATTACAGACAATGCTGCAGTCATGTGGAATATAAATACACAGGGGGAACCAGATCCTACCCTCTGTGCAGACTAACCATAGCAGCCTGGGATGTAGCATTTGTGTACAGTCTCACTCTATAGGCATCTTATGTACTGTCAGAGCAAAAGTTTGTGGCAGACAAGATGAGTAGGACCAGGACAGATATTCAGTAATAGAAACTGAATTGGGGGTCTTCCAGGAATTAATCCAATGGAAGGAACACCACAGACAGATCCATTCACCTTCATTCACCACAAACAACTAGCAAAATTCTGCTGTAGGACTCCTTGCAAGTAGGGCAGGAAAACAGATGCATTTTCATTTCCTTGGACAGGAATGTTCCTGCATGCTTTTCCACCATTTCCACTGGTATCCAGGGTCAATCTGAACATTTAGAAGGACTGTCTAAAGACCTTGTGGGTGTTCACTTCTGGCCCAGGCAATAGTGGCTCTCCCTTCATTTGGAATTGGTTAAGGGTAATTACCACAAGCTTCCTCACAGACTGGACCTCCTGATACAAGATAAGATTGTCTGTTATATCCCAACTTGCAACAACTTCAGTTAACTGCCTGTATGATACAGCTGTAATACTTTGCATGTACCTATTTTCTGAGTAGCTGCAACAGGTATTAATGGAGGTAAAGAAACCCACTACTGGGAAATCATATATTACTAAATGTAAGAGTTTTTGCAGTGGGCACCAAAATGAGAACCAGGACCATTTTAGGTCAAGTATTTTACAATATTTGTCTCAGCTGTTATCCTCTGGCCTTTCTTACTCGTCTATCATGGTTCATTTGTCATCCATTCAGCATGTCTGCCCATGGATCCTCCACTTTCAATGCATTCCTATTATAAATGTTTTTTATAGCAGTGCTGCATACGCAGTCTCCCAGAAAATGGGTGGCCCCTCCATGGAGTCTCAGCTTTGTCTTAGAAAAACTAACTCATGCTCCACTTGCATCAGCCAAGCAGGGTGATTTGAGGTTGATACATGGAAAACAGCTTCACTGTTTGCTCTAACATTTGCAAGAAGATTAAGTTGCAAGTGGGTCAGCCTTGTTTCATTTACACAAAGGCAAGTGTTTCCTTGAGGACACAATTCTAAAAGTAGTCTTGAAGCAGCAGCATAGTCCTTTGTAGATATATTTACAAAGTACTCCAAACTAGATTCCTTTTCCAGGTGTAGAACAGGGTCTACAAGGAACAATCACTACAGGCTCCTGGATCCTCATCTTTCCTCCTCCACCCAGTTATTTTATGGTATGGTTATCTACCCATACAGCTAAGGCTACTGCTGCAGTGATGAAATGATGAGCACAGCATAGCTGTGTAAGAAAACTTACCATGGCAGATTTTCACAGTGTCATTGCTGCAGTAGCCACTCCCTCCTTCCCTACCCTTTTTGTATATTTTTTGTTGCCAGATTGAGGACTCTGATTTTTACTTATCTAGCACTGGCCTCTTCAGGACTCTAGTCTCCCTCTCTCAGCTGGCAAGAAAGGTCTGAAGGTCTTACACAAATTACTGATTTTTTTTCAACTCCATGAAAGGTGCCCTTAAGCTCTGGCTAATTGTTATATCCTATACAGGAAGTGACCCATATAGCTAGAGCTACTGTAGCATTGGTACGTTTACTTACACAACTGTACTCACCAGTTTTCTAAATTATAAAGTTTCTAGAAAAGGGTAATGTATTTGTTTCAGCACAAAGCTGATCTGCATCAGTTTCCTGGACCCTTCTTCCTTTATCTCTGGCAGAATAATTTAAGTCAGCAATCTTAGCAGCATGAGCTGGCAGGACTTACTGAACACTTTTCTGACAGCAGGAAACAGAAGGTGGACTCTGCTGTGCTTTTAACCTTAAGCTCTAGACTGCTTGCAGTGTCTCTTGAAGGTGGAGTGACTGTTTAGGTGACTGTACACGTCTTGGATGGTGGTTGCTTCAGGGGTGCATCAATTTTTAGGTTTCATGCCTTAATTAGTTTTTTAGATATTGCACAAACTAGAAAGAGCCACTTGTTTTTCATGCTCTAATATAGCTCAAAACAATACAACATTTAAACAAACAATATACTTATTGTTCCAATTACTAAATTATCTGTACAGACCTTCTGCTGAATGAATCCACCAACATAGGCAACATAGCAGAAGACGTGTCTCTGCAATTTATTATATAGCATATTGACCTCTTTAAGGTATAGAACAGCTAAGGTTAAGATAGCCAAAGGAATTTTCAATACCTTTTATTATGCCACTGTTCTATTCTTTGCCTTACAGTAGAAATTGCCTGGAGTGTTTCTCCCAGGGCCTCAGATGAATATTTGCTAGTTCCAAATCAGACTTTCCTGGTAAGCAAATGTTCAATAAATAAATAACTAAATAAATAAATAAAATCTCTAAAGGTCACTCACTGTAGAGGACCATTCTTTGATCCATGCATTACAAACATACAGGTGATATGAAACTACCACAGAGGAATTTTGCTTAGATTAGTTTTTTCTGTTAAAGGCTATTTCTGAGGTCTAACATAATCATTTGTTTTGCTTATGGTTTCTCTCCTTTGATCCCACAGGGTAGTAACAATTAAAGGGAAATCACAGATTGTTAATTAAGTTTGTTCAGTATTATTGCATCTGTGGCATCTGTCTTTCATATTAAGTTTCATAGAGAGTAATTATTAAGCTATTCCTTTACAAGTAATGCCTTAAAAGATGTTCTTACCACAGAAAAAACTGATTGTCATTTATTTATTTATTTATTATGGCTATGGATAAATAATTTAGGAAATGTAACAGAAATAAATTTCAGAAATATTCTGCAGACCTTAAAAATCCAGACTAAATCCATGAAAATAAAATAAAAAGAGCAATGGTGTGATAAACAAGAAATCTGTTAGAAATATGTAATTTGTGTTAATAAGTAAATGCTGGCAGTAGAAATTAAGCAATTTTACATTTCTAATGCTCATCAAAGTGATTGACAAATAAGCAAACAAGAAGAGATGCAAAATAATGATAATAGATAGCACAGCACATATGAGTGGATAATCTATTCTCCAAAGTGCAGTTTGTAAAATTGCTATGCTTTTCATATTCATGAACAAAATTCTGAAGTTCCCAGATGTATTAGCACATAAACAAGTCACTTTCTGCCATCAGTTTTACCCATGACACACGACAATCCTAGTCCATTCTTTTTATAGCATTTAAATAACTTTTAATGATTGTTTATCCACAAACTTTTTGTTGTAACTCATATTTCAGTAAAAATAGGTGCAGTTTAGGTTTTTGTGGTATTCAAAATAAGTACCACAAAAGGACATATTGTTACTTTTTTTCATGATGCTTTTTTAGTTCTGACTTTTCAAAGGTAATGAATAATTTTGTTTTCCAATGTATAATACAAATGATTCATTGATGTGAAGGGAGCAGATTATGTAAATGCTGTAGCTCCCTAAAAAGAAAATAGATGAAAACTCTTAAAATGTTCATCATCACGACACAGAACAGTACAAAACAAGTTGGTTGTTTTTGAGACAGAAATTAAATGCTGTCCACCACCAAAACTAAACATTTGTGAGGTGAGGGACAAACAAATTTGAATACCAAAAGTGCATGTTTTGATTCCATAACTGAATGTGAGACCGCAAGTTGTCTTAGTTCCATCTTTTTTAGTGTATTATGGCTTTACCCCTGATATAAAGAAAAATATTTCTGAGAAGGAAAATAAATTAAAGAATGTGGAACAAGTGTAAAATGTCTCAATTATATGAGTAAACTTTTTTAAAGAAATGCTTTATAATATCTATTCACAAAAAATATCATTATTTCAAATGCTAGGATTGAAAAATACCTCTCTGTTCAATAAAGTTAACAGCTTGATATTGCAGGTGACAGTTCTAAATCCACATCTCTCCAATGTCTTATTTCGGGTCACAGGTGACAAAATAACCTCTTACTCATTATGTGTGGTCAGGACTGCAGTGTGGGCAGGACTGTCTAGTCATCCTCAGACACAACGGTTCTCCAAAAAGAATCTGACACAAAATATATTTGACAGAAAAATAATGGATTTGGCTTCATTGTTAACAAGTGTAGCAAAGAAATATTTGGAAACGGACAGCCTCTGCTACCACACATATTTTGTTTGGTCCCATGTCCTTGATGACCATCAATCTCCCATCATGGTCACCCACCCCCCTCTGCTACTAATTTCCCTGGGAGGTCTGACAACTATGTCCTATTTTTCACTCCTACAGCCAAGGTTAAACTACCAGAAGGGGTGCCATCATCCCTTTTTAGGGATTTGGCATGTGGTTCTAGTCTAAATCCTAGCTACTCTGACCGTGCATGCCAAATAGCACATTCAGGATTCAACATACAATGAAACTTTGTAGGGGTGGACCATCCACATTTGTGAGTTATATAACTCCACAGACAGCCCTGTCCCCTCTTGAAGCCAGCATTTCTAAGTGGTATGAAGTGTCTACCAGGAATTCTATCATAGGAAGTGTAGTGCAAACATGTAGAACCAAACCTGCCAACCCTACCTCCATGAGAAATGAGTGTGCACTGCCTGTAAACTCCTTTCCTTCCCCAATGTTAATTCCTGCAGTGCCTGCTCTACTAACATTGGTCTGTCTGGCTCAGAGCATGAATTTTATCCCTCTGTTCCATAATCTGGCCCTGCACCTACTATACTGAGGGAAAACTACTAAAGCTACACTATGTTACTAAGGATCTAGCTATGATCATAGACAAGGATTTTACCTTTGACCTCTAGGTTGTAAGGTAGTCAAGAAGGCCTTCTTTGTGATCTAAGTGATATTCAGCAGAATTACCAGTAGCTCTAGGATTATCTTCTTTGCTGGCTAACATCTACCTGAAATCAGCTGAACGTATAAAATAATGTGTCTCCCATTGCAGTCTGTTGACCAAACACCTGGTTCAACCAGATAGTGTTTAAAGGTTGGTCAGTAACAAGAAAAATGGATTTGGCATCTGGGTCATTCCAATAGGTTTCAATAGTTGTCCTCTTCTTGCTATCACAGCACCTGCTGAGTGAGATGTATGCCTTATTTCTCAGGTCATGAAAAGTTGTACTCGTGTGCGTGCACGTGTGTGTGTGTGTGTGTGTGTGTGTGTGTGTGTGTGTGTGTGTGTGTGTGTGTGTGTGTGTGTGTGTGTGTGTGTGTATGTGTGTGTGGAAAGCAACACATTTATCATTCAGTGGTTTCTTTACCTTTGAATACACCCCTGAACTTTAAAGCAATATTAGTGTCTTCAAAATTGTAAGCAGAAAGTTGTAAATATATATAACACACAGAAGTTTCAGCACAGGACCAAAGCCATAATCTTGTTACTGAACCTGTGAACCTATACGCTTATATGACCAGGTCTGATTGCCATTACACTGTGCCTTTGTGATGCATGGAACTTCGTATTTTCCACACCATTCTACTTTTCTCAGTATATTCATGTTGAAGACTCACTGGTTGGTATCAGCTCAGTACAAAGTAGAAGAAAAGTTTAAAATATAATGATGACACATCATTTGCATTCAGCATTATTTGTTCCATCTGCCCTCTTTGTTGATTTAGTCCATTAACAGTATGAACAGGAGTGGCCACAGAGCTGAACCCTGATGTGCACCCACTCCTACTGTAAACCCCTATGAGAGTCCAAATACTGTTTGTGAGTATGTCAATGGATCCTTGTACATAGCTGAAACTAATTCTACCACTGTTCCCTGGACTTTAGAGTATCAAAGGTCTGTCCAAATCAGCATAGCTGGGACTTTCTCTTATATTTTCTCCAAGTCTAGTTATGCTTATTTGGACATTTTTCTCACCTCCATTTCTCTTTCCACTATATGTTACACTGTGAACATCTGGTCAGTTGTGCTGTATCTTGATCTGAGTTCCAAGAGTTCATTTCATATCTTACTTTCCACAACTGTACATACTCATTTATCAGTCACCTTCTCAAGAATTTTTGTGCAGTGTGACAGGATTTTGGTTCCCCTGTTCTGCCTGCCATTGTGAATATCCCTTTTGTTCTTGTGCACTGGTATTATAATACCTGTTCTCCATTCATCTGGGATATCCCTCTTTTTCCGTACTGATATGAGTACCCTCAGGAACCATTTTACCCCAATGCACTCATAATCTTGATAATTTCTGCAGTAACTTCATCTGTGCCTGCCACTTTCCCTGTCTTCATTTTCCTTAGCACACCATACTTCTTTCAGGCTTGGCCCTCCTTCATCTTTTAGTGTGGGCTGTGCATGGGGCAGTACAGCTTCTCTAGGGTTTTCTTCATTTAGAAGCTTCTTGAAGCACTCTTTATCTCAGCTGTTGATGAGTAAATTGTTGCATTTGCCTACTATCTAGTTTATCTTTCTTTCAATTCTTTGCAACTTGATAAAGCTGTTTGTGCCATCTGCTGAGTCACGTTCCAGAAACCGATAAGAGTTTCTTTGACAACTTGCTATTTGCCATTGTGACTGTACACACATTGCTTAAATAATTCATTCCTTATCCATATACCACCCTACCCCATATACAAAAAGTTGCTGTCACACTCCCTAGCCTTCACTGCACCTTGCTTTAATCTTTTCCAGTCAGCAATTCTCACATCAGCTCAACTGTAGACTCTAACTGTTCACAGCAGCCACCTCCTATTAAAATGTTTCAATCAGACACCCTAGACTTTCTTTACATTTGCCCTTAACCACTATCATGAAACCCCAAATTCATTTGTCTGCACTACTGCATGCATCTTGGCTTTACTGATGCAGCATACTTTTCTCCCCCATTTTTCACTTCAAAATGAACTGTTCATTATGTTATCCTGCTATGGTCATCTACTACAAACTTTTTTTCTGCAAGTTATTCTGTCCAATCCCTCCCTGGCTCAGATGAAACACTCTCCAGTTCATTTTATTTAACATCTGTTTACTGGGAAAGTCTGACTTGGAATGAAACAATTTTCAGTGGAGGCCCAGGGAGAAATGCTCCAGATGCATGTCTTTGTAATGTGGGAGGAAACCAGAGCACCCAGAGGAAACTCACACAAATGCAGGGAGGACATGCAGACTCAGCACAGAGCGCACCCCAACCAAGAATCAAACCAGAGAACCTTTTGCTGTGAGGCAACAATGCAAACTGCTCCACCACTGCACCATCATTTTCCTTAGCTTCCTGACCATCTTTTCCCCAAAACCTAAAAATAATTCCCAATAACTCTTTTCTCTCCTGCATTCTTATGACATGTGAAAACATCAGGCTGCTTCCTCTTGGCACCTGTACTACCACATGTACAGCCCACACTAAGCCTTCAAAATAAAAACCCTCCTTAGATAATCTACCATTTACCGTCAAAGGATCAGTGTTCTCTGCTAATAGCACGGATGCCCTGTCCTCTGCAACTTCCAAAGAACCCTGCTAACATACCTCTCATTTCTGTCTACTTCTTTCCCACCCAATTTCATCTTTTACAAAGCTTTTTTTTTATCTTGATTGTCATTTAACATACTACAAATCTTACTCAGCACCCTATTCTTCTTTTATCTTGACAGTGTTACATATCCAACCTACTGCCTACCTTTATCTTCTACCTTTTCTCTATGATTCTTGATCACATGCTCAATCATAAGGAATCTTAAACTGTTCTTCCTGCTAGCCTGAACTCCTGTTGACCTCTTGCCATTTCTTAGACCTCCGGTACCGAGAATTCCAAATTTCTCTTAACACGCATAATCCTTTTTGCCCTCCATTATCCTATGTTTAGCACAAGGTTCCCAAATAATCCGAATTTCCATTCTCATTGCCCCTGTTAAGCTTCCAACCCTCTCACACACCTTCTATTTTCATGTTCCACCCCTGTATTTAGACATCTCCCTGAAACTTCTCTTGCCTTTCTCCTCCTTCCACTTTGTGCTCTGTACCCTTCCTTTTCTGATCAAGTCCATTTTTTTTGCTTCTGCAACTGTATATAATTTAAATTTCAGTATTCCTACTTCCCTCCTCTTGTCTGTCCACATCTTTCTCTTACCCAACCATGCTTCCTGTCCCTTCTGCATGAATTTAAAGCACAACTCCTAAAATTTATGAAATGTCCCCTCCGTTGAAATGATGGACACTTTACATCTGTTACAGAATCTAAGGAAGAAACATTGCTTGCACCACATATGCACATGTTGTTAACGTACTTATCCTCACCACCACTTTTCAAACTAAGTCCCAGTTATTTCACTCCACTTATGCCCATTCTGCTGTATTCCACACCTAATCTTGGGCACAACTAGATCTCCAGATGTTGTGTCTCATCTTGTACCACAAGCAATTCCAGGCTTCCAAATTCAGAGTTTGATTCATTGTATAGAAGACTAACTTGTATCATGAATCAGTTAAACAACCCCCAATATCACAGGCCCTCATCTCCCACTTTAATCAATCCAAGTACCAAATAAACAATCTTTAACAGATGTCTGAAGGTGGACCCTTTTACTTACTCAAGCTGCTTACTTCTCAAGAGTTTCCCAATGATGCCTTCTAATTTTTTGCTCAGAACTCTAGTGAACTTTTTGGGATTTCTTACAGATTAAGGATATGGGCCTGTAACTACTTAGACCCCCGCCCATCTTTTCCCTTACGCAATACCATAGTGATTACCTTACCCACCAAGCTTGGGAGTTTGCAACACAATCCTGAGTCCTGCTGACACACTCCCTTTACTAATTTTTAGAAATCAACAGGAAACTCAGCCACCCCATTGGCATTCCCTACTGAAATAACCAGTCACCTTTTCAACCTGTTTGACTGACACCTCATCCTCTAGTGTCTGGTGACCCTCTGACTATCCCTCTCTGATAAATTTTCCCTTTTTCTAGAACTATTCCTTCTTCCATTCCTCCATCTGTCTGTCCTTCAATGCCCAATAAAGTTTTTTGCAAAATATTGCAAAGAGTTATCTCAGCTCCCTACTGAAATGCAGGCACTTGAAATGCAAGTGCCGATAACATGCCAAAAAAACAAAAAATGAAAATCCAGAAGAAGAGCGAATCTTGAAGACCATTCTTCTCCTCCTCCTCTAAACATCTTTTTTTGCAGCGGGATAAGCCCCCACACCCCCTAAATTTTTATATACCAACTCCAGAATTGCCATACCATAAATAAAAAGGAATATTCTGAGAAATGGCCATCTTGGGCTTGATATATGTAAGTCTGCTTTTTCAACCATTCAGTCTCCATGTTTTGGGACTCATTCTAGCAGGTCCTGATGTTTCATATGGTTACCCTTATCATTGTTTCAATATGTCCACTTGCTGATGGCCATTTCTATCACTTCAAGTCTCCTGCGTGTCTCTGCTCCTTTTAAACTTTCTCCCAGGTCCTTAACCTTCATTCCTCCATCACCAGCCCAGCCACTCCCCTCCTAGTCTGCTCTGCTTCTACACTGCCTGTATATACACCTTCATTCTTCAGTCTTAATCTCTCAGTCTGTATCTTTCTTTTCTCACTGCTATCCTCTGGCAGCTCCTCGATGCTTATTGTTTATAAGTCCCATAGCTCCCTCCCCTTCACATGCACCATTCTCTCTCTTATTCTTTGCATTATCACTACATGAAGCCACACTTTGCCAGTCATACTGCTTGTATGTAACACAGCGTACTGCCCCTTCCCTCCCATTTTCATTACAAACCTCCTTATTTTCTCCACTAGCTATCTCCCCTCTTGAATCTCTCCTGGTTTTCTTGGATTAAATACTTATCTAACTCCTTCTTGTCTGAGGAAATATGATGATATGGTTGGATGACTAGTACCAGTGTAATCAATCTTAGTGGGAGGGAGGATGTTATGCTCATGGCAGTGGTAACACCTAGTTTTGGCTGGGTGCATCACCTATCGGTACTAGACATGTTGGCTGCTATTGTATCAGGCACAGAGTTCTGTGGTGCATTGGGGAATAAGAAATGTGTGTGAAAGAAGGCACTCCTCCTCCTCCTTGGCCAGACAGCTATTGTGTGTCTGCAGGCAGCCTAGAGATAGGCCGCTTTCAGAGTCCATCTAGCTGATCCACTTCCAACCATCTGACTCTGACAGCAGGGGGAATGGATGGGTCAATATGACTTCACAGACAGGAATGAATGGGCTATAGGGCTCTCACACATAGCCTGGGGTTGCCAAGCTTCTTCTCTCAAGGAAAGACTGGGCAACTTATGTGTAGGGTCCCTTGGAAGTAGGGGATGGGATAAAAATGCATTTCTTCTTATTGAGAAACTGATTTTTACTTCAGTCAAATCAAGAACTGATCTTCTTTTCAAAAAGTATGTTTCTTTCTTTATCCTTTGTCACCTCAGTAAGACCTGAAAAGGTTGCATGAATGCTGCTAGATTATCTTTATTCAGGCTATAAACTGAACTCACTACTAAGTCTTACCCCTGCCCCCCATTATACCTTTCAACAGAACCATTTCTCAATCCCACTGTCCTTTACTGTTTTCTTTTCTAATTCTTTTTTTGACATAAACACTGTGCTTCACTTTCCTCCCTGGGACAATTTCACCAATCACCTCATACAAATACCCGTTTTACACCATTCACACAAGTCTTGATTAATGAGTGGTGGTTGAGACCAATACTCTAGGCCACTCTTTTTATATAAGGCTCCAAGGAAAGTTTAAAGGTGAAAAGAAACAAACTATCATGGCTGTTCTCTCCAAATGGCACAACATTATGTTATAGTAGTTGGTCTCCATGACATAAGCAATTTGCAAACCTCATCTCACCTACTGACCCTAGATTATTGCATCTGCAGCAGAAATGGTCTATTTTTTTAACCATTTTCCACCAGTTCCTTGACTCTTCCAGTTTCAAGTACTTTTGTACTTTTTTATCTTTCAGCTTTGAGCAGACAAGTAGGTTTTCCCACTTCCTATGAGCATTGCTTTCTTTTATTTTTAATAGTGCAGACTCTGTCCTGCTTTTTATCTATTTTTATGTCTAAAAAGTCCCAAATCTTCCACTGTCATCTAGTTTAGTATTTTTTAGTCATCTTCAGCAGTGCAGTTATCATCGTTTATTTTAAGGGAACTTTTTTTTTTCCTCAAGTAGTGCCTGAAGGCAAAGCCATCACAGAATGAACAATTAAATATTTATTTTATTTAACATTTGTTGACCGGGAAAGTCTGGCTAGGACAGAGCCTGTTTTCAGTGGAGGCCTGGGTAGAAACACTCCAAATGCATGTCTTTGGGAGGAAACCAGAGCAAACCCACACAAACACAGGGAGAATATGCAGACTCTGCACAGAATGCACCCCAGCCAAGAATCACATCCAAGAACCTCTTGCTGTGAGGCGACAAGATTAACCACTGCACCACCCAGAAATCCCTTTTGGTGCAGTCTGTGAAATATATTAAATAACTGGTTGATATAGGTCAAGGAGGAATTGCATTCAGAGCTACCTTTGTACACTTTATGACTTTGAGTCTGATTGCAGTGTAAATAGAGGGGGTATTTACTGACTTAGCTCCTGTATATTGTATAAATCGAAGGGACAGTAGGGATACAGGCATTGTTTTTGACTGTGATCTTTTGCTATGGTGAATCCTTGAATTAGTGAAGTGAGTTTGTTTATTGCTGTTTGTTGGGTATGTGAGATATGTGCCTGTAGTGATATGCCTCTGGTAATCGGAAAACAACTGGTAATCTGTAATTCGGGGCAAGCATGATTTTCTTTGACTTGAGGGATAAAACTTGACATAACGCATGTCATTGCTTTACAGTTCTTCTGCAGCTACCCACTGCTGACAGAGCAGATGTCAACTAATTTACACATGCTTATGAATGTGCTAAGAGACTGAGAAGAAAGACTGTAGTAAGCTACCAAGAAGAGCCAACTATGTTACTTGCTTCCACATTCTGCTAATTACAGTCAAGTGCTTCTTCAGTGGTTACAATGTTGTAAGTTAAATTGAATGCAAATCTTATTAATGAATTTTACAGCAAAACCATGCCTCTCAATTCTCCAGATTTTCACAGAATGTCAAGATTTTTCCTTAATATTTTTGGTCTGTTCCTTTTAAAGTTTGTGGATTTCTGGGGAATCAGTTTGGATTGAATTCTCTAATGAATGATATATATCTGAGTTTCAGACTTCATATCATTCAGAAAATGCATACTAACACAAATCTTGTTATTCTAATAATGTTCTAAGTTTATAAGACGAATATTTAAAATATATATCCATATTTTTGGGCTTTCTCCCTCATTATTTTAGGTTCTGTCCAGATTTACTGCACTAAGAGGTTGAGAGGTATGAAGAAAACACTTTTAGAGAATGTTGAACGTGGAGGATGAAAACCGTTTGATGGGCAACCAACAACCCTACAAGGACATTAAAAAATAAAAATAATACATCTGCATAATACAACAGCAGCAGCAGGGCATTTAGTATTATTTGCCTTTTGGATTTTGTACTGTACTTGTCTGATATACTAAAATACATGCATTATTACTGAATCAGTTTGGGATAGTTGAAATAAATGTTCTGTCTCAAGAATCATAGCATACAGATTACACATCCTTCTTCTGCAACATTATTTACTTTTATAGCATGCAGTTAAGTATATTTGGAGCAGAATGCATTCCAACTGAAAATTTCCATCTTAGCTAGTTCACAGTACTAATCAGATTCTTAGAAGAATATTCCCTTCATTAAAAGTGGATCTCACATGCACATCTGTTTAGCATAGGTTTATATCCAGTATTTAGACTGTTATTTCAGGTAAACTGCAGTATGTAGACTGTTTTACTGGTGTGTTAAGGATGAGTGTACTGACCTCTCAGCCCCCTTTGAACTGTATTCACTCACAAAGACAAGATTATATATATTAAATATGACAGTTTCTTTAATTGTTATCTGGTATGTCAGACCCTTTGTAACAGGTCTGGGTCACAATAGTAAGGGTATATATATATATATATATATATATATATATATATATATATACACACACACACACACACACACACACACACACACACACACATATATATATATATATATATATATATATATATATATTACACACGCATGTAAATTTATCTTTATCTCTCTATAAATATGTGCATGACATTTGAAACAAAATGTTATAATGCAAAGCCATAAAAGAAAGAACTTTTATAATTAATCCACAAAACATTGAGAAACCCTCCTGCACACATATGTGTGTGTGTGTGTGTGTGTGGGGGGGGGGTTGCACCCCCCTGCAAAATATATATGCCAACTCAAGAATCATATTACACTGGGGAAACAGCAACATTCACACTCCCGCCAATATCACTAAACAAAAAGCCAACACAGTTCAATTAGCTGATTTTTGATGAGTTACACTGGCTTTTCCACATGTCACTGAAACAAATCTTTGATGTAATGTCTGTATCCTATATATCACAACCTAAAATACTTGGTTAAGCATCCCAAAACAGTTATTAGTACCACCTATAAAGGCACTACATGCTGTGGGGCTTGTAAATATTGTAGGTTTATTTTGCAAGGCAGTTCAATTATGATTGGTAATCCACCACAATGTATAGTTTTGAAGGTATGAAACTGAAGTAACAGTGGATTAGTATACATAGCTGTATTCCAGGGATGCAGTTTTTTCTGCATTGGCAAGACCGAAAGGCAACTATGTAAAAGAATATATGAACATGTTTATGTCTTTCAAAACAAAAATATTAACAACACATCATACAAGCACACACTGACTTGCAACCTGTACATTAAGTTTCTGTTTGGTATAGTAAACATTATTAAGAAGACAATAGGGGTGGTCACTGGGAGAACAAAATTGAGAGAAAGGAACTCATTTGGCAGCTTAGATTGAAAGCCACAATACCTCCTGGTATTAATGAAAATGTCTCACTTGCACACATTTTAAAAATCAGTGCTGCAGAATTATAAAATACAAAACATTTTTTCATCTGTTTATACTTTCATTTCTATTTTTATTTTATTTTCCTGGTTTAGCCTATTTTTGCAAACTCTGCTTATATAGGCTTAGTTTTTAGCTCTATTAATCGACTTTTACCTCAGCTGTTTTTGTAAGTGTACTTTTCTAAAATCTTTTACAGCTTTAAGGAGCATGTTTTAATTTAGTGGTGTGTCACACAGTTTTAAATGCTTTGTATAAAACACTCTTTGCTTCAAATGGTTCTGATGAAGTCCCGTTTTGGAAGGGATGAAAGCACTTGACTATTTATTTTATTTATGATTTATTAAACACCTTTTTTGTCATTTTTGATTCTTCAGTTTTGTCTTTAGTACACCTAAGCAAGTGTTTTACCCATTACATGTGCCTTTGGGTTTCTTTCTTTCCTACATATCTATACAGGTCTACTTCACTTGACCTAAATTTCATTTGACTAACACCTATTTGACTGACACCTAATTGACCTAAATTTCATTTGACTTAAAACTCATTTGACTGACTTCCATTTCACCAACATGTAAGACATAGATTTGTTGTGGGTTTTCCTTCACCTGTGACTTGTTTGTGATAAAAAGAAGTACTATAACTTATAGTGCTGACTGTTCGAATTGTGATAGTCATGTAGAAAGTACTGTTTCTAAATGTGGGTTTTTCTATTTACATTTTTATGAGAAGTATCTAAAGTAATTTGGCGAATGCTCTGTGTGTTCCCAGCAGCAGTGGCAGCACGTTGAGTGCTGTAAGGCAAATTAAAGGTATATGCCCTTTTACTCACTCTAGTGTGATCCTGGAGTTAGTATATATAATTGGGGGGGGGGGGTGGAGGTCTTAGCCCCCCCCCCATCTAGTTTGGTTGTACATTTTCCTGTTTCTGTTACGAGGGTTAGCAAGTAGCTTTTAAGTTCTGGAAAGTGTTAG